>NC_137512.1:21155000-21207500 GCF_041902795.1 Electrophorus electricus | reverse complement strand
CTGAGAATCTGTGTTTATTTCTGTGTTTATTAAGTACCGGTGTGCTTTCAACTGAATCAATTAATGCAATTATTTGCTAGATTGAACGGCTTGTTGAGCTCTTGCCAAATTATTCCTGCTGCACTTGATTATTGAAAAGATGCTCTTGACTCAAAAGACGAGAATGAAGGGAGTGAAGTGTTTTGTGTGGCATGAGCATAAATTTGTGCTTTTTTTTGGCGGGAAAATGTGGAGCAACTGCAAGCGCAGGTCATAGCCGCACTTAGCCTCCTTTAACAATACATCAGAGCACTAAAAGCGAGAGACGGTGTAAAACTGCCTGCAGAAACCACGAAACTAAGCTGTATTTATCCTTCAAACAACCAGAGTGTTCACTGAAAATAATTACCCCGCTGCATGGCCCGGCGCAGGATCTGTGGAGTGGTAATAAATCCTCCGTCCTGAGGTGAAGCTAAATCAGGGGCTGAGGCTTCCCATGAAGTTACAATCTCACGTGCAATGTCTCGCATGATAAATAAGCAACATAACAGTGCTGACGTTCACCTTCATGCGCTATAGTCTTAGAGCGAGCGCAAGCAGGCCGCCGAATGACGCCCCTAGGAGGTGTAAATGTGTCGAACATGATGTCGTTGGGTAAATAACCCCTGCATACGTGGCCTCGGCCCATCAGCCACCACACCACGGCTAGATTTAGCATCGGCCGTGAGTGATGATGTGCTACGCGTGAACTTCGGGGAATAAATTAAGCTTAGCCGCGCGTCTCCGGAGGTGAGCGGAAGAACGGCGGCTCACGGGCAGCCGGGGGAAGAAGTTATGCGGGCATCGGAAATTGAACAAACAAGTTAATACACTCGGGCGGTGATCTTTTAACTGGAGACTGGCCAGGGCTGACACGCAAGGCTGAAGTGTAGCCCGTTGCCCGTTATTTGTGACGGGCACCGAGCCCTGGGCCGTTCATCTGGAATCGGCAGCACATGGATGACTGTATACACTCCACTTTACGGACCTGGGGACGAGAGCATCTGGGTTGCCGGGAGCTCGTGTAGTCAGCGAGGGTGCGTTTCAGCTCAAGCCGTACTCCTCATAAACATACACTCCTGGAGGCCATGATGGTACCATGGAGAGTGCTCAGACAAGCTGCCTGCTCACTCTCAAAACGCGCACACCTACACACACACAGCCTTGTACCCAACAGCACGCACACTTGACTGGAGAACGCACAAGTACCCTGGCTTCCAGCACTAGCAGGCATACTGGGACCAAGTGATGCGGTCACTTCTACTGCCCACTGTGCACTATTTATCTGAACTGCACATGATTGCTTTTAGATTAGCCCACTTCAGTCCCACTGAAAGGGTAAAAGTGTCTGTTCCCTTAAGGATGCTGTTTGGCTTGCAACAGTTTTCCTTGACTATCACTGTCTGCCGTGGTGCTTCTGGGATCTCTGGGATCTCTGAGTTAATACCAGGGGTGTTCTGCATAAGTACTGTGCGTGGTCCAGAGCATGTGAATGTGAAATCACATGATCGCAGATCACTCACAGGTCACGCAGTTATCCCAGTGGTCATCCCCGAAATCTCGCTGAGCTCTCTCTCTCTCTCTCTCTCTCTCTCTCTCTGCTTCCCCACCCACCCATTCACAGCATGTTGTTTTGAGCAAGCTCTAATTGGTTTGTCCTGGGCCCCTGTGTTGCGCGCCTTCCAGTGATTCTTGCCATGGTTGATTATGCCTACGGCCCCCTGCCGCCGTGACGGAGCTGCCGCATTTTCTGCGCCGAGTGCCCTTGTCAGGAGCAGGTGCCGCGCTTCCATGTCTGAGGCAAAGGATTGATGAGAGGTTGGGGGAGCAGGAGAGGTGTGCCAAGCCGCTCCCGTTTCCAGGGAGAGAGAACAGCATGCGAGAGACAGAGCAAGCCGAACTTGAGATGAGAGAGAGTGAGAGAGAGTGAGAGAGAGTGAGAGAGAGAGAGAGAGAGAGAGAGAGAGAGAGATTGTGGCATATGCGGTCTGGGCTGTCGTCACCGTGGCATCAAAGCCCCTCACACCCGACCCATGTTCAGGAGGAGAGCAGAGGAGGAAGCCACTCCCTCTTTAAAACATCTCCCACTGCCCCCCCCCCCCCCATATGTTCTCTCTTGTTCTCTTCTCACCTCCCTCCTTTGCATATTTAAATTACTTTGTCATTTTATTTAGCCTAACAAGGGAGCATTGCTGGAATGGATATGTCTTGGTGACACCTTTGAAAAGGTTACAGCGGGTAATTAAAAGTTCCACTGCTGCAGTCACAATATATTATCCAGTCACTGTTTTGGACTGGGGGGTGTTCGCGTTCTCTCACTCTGTATTCTCTGCCCCCCCTTTATATCTCTGTCCCTGGGCCATGAAAAAATATAATCGGAGCAGCGAAACCTTCCTCAGTTTGCTTTTGGAATCTATTACTTTGGATTCCTTTTCCACAGAGTAAAAGTCTCTCATGGCAAAACATTTTCAGACGCCCCACATTTTGTGATTTGTTGGGTTTACTTTGTAGATTTTTGATTTGATTCAGTTTGTCGCATTTCATTAATAAAAAGCCATCTCAGCTGAAAAGTACTGAAATCTGCTGCTCCTTGGGCAAGGAGTCCTGACTCATACGTGCTGTGCCCAGGATCATAAGGAGAGTCAAACTGTATTAGATTTAGTTGCAAGTGTACAGTGCTCTACCCCAAGGGCAGGCCTGAATTTCAAGCAAGTTTATGCAATAATTGATATGCATGTCTGTGTACACATCACAATCTGGAAAGTCTCATTAAACCAGCCTGGTGTGGGAATGAGACACAAGACATTATAAAAGGCAAGGGACAGGACAGTAGAGTCATATATAATAGCATGCTGCACTTTAGGTGCACAGCAATTCATGGCAATAATTACCATGTTCTGCACTCTGCAACATGCAACACTGTATTACTCAAAACAAACTAAGGTTTTGAGAGAAAAAGTTGTGATCCTTTTGGAATTATCTAGATTTTGGCATAAGTGCCTCCTAAATGTGGCCCAATCCACATATGAAAACACAATTTTGGTTCTCCTTACTTAGTAGATGGTTTACAGATTTACATCATCATTGTCATAATAACCTCCTGAAAAGAGGGCAAATGCAATCAGGTTTAAATAAATTAAGGTTTGAACTGCTTGGTAATATAAAATACCATACAATTTTTATAACCTGTTCTGAATGCTGTTGCTACGCTACTTGTTGGCATCCTGTGACTTGTGCAAACACACAAGAATCCTCTTTGATAAGTGACAGAGAGCTTTGATGAAATATCCTCTTTACTCCACAGTGCTGTGGGAACAGTATTCTGTAGACAGATGACATAGACGTTTTTCCTAAATGTGCATACATAGTATTATATTTGAAAAAAACAAAACAAAATACCAAAACCATGTCTGTGAAGCATGGTGGAGGGAGATGTGGGATTATGTGCATGTTGTGCAGGCGACAGATACAGGTGAATTCTAGATTGTATAAGGAATGCAGCAAAAGATGGAGGTATGTCCTCTAAAACCCTAGAAGTTCGGTCATGCGGCATGAATGTGACCCAGAACTTCAACATCTAATCAGAAGCAATGTTAACTGCTGGCTAAAACAGAAGACCTTCTGTAAGTGGGCCATTCGAGATAAACATCCTAAAATACACATATTGTGAAACAGTAAAAGAGGTAATTGTGCTGAGCAATTACACAACATACTTTGTTAAGGATACTGACAATAACAGAGGTTCTATTAGTTACAAAATATGAGTTCAGCTAATTATATCAATGAGCTTGGTTGTTTAAACCAAATCTGAATGCATTTACAGTATTTGGCAGACATTCTTGAGTGTCATATTTATCTGTACTACAGTGTGTGTAATTTTGATCTTGGCGTTGCTACCACCTCACGCTTCTAATTAGAACTACAGAGGAGCATGTAAACATGTAAATAAAATCTTTTATTTCTAGAGATCAGATCTCATTGAAGAGTCATTCATGAAGAAATCCAGATCATTCCAAAGGGTTCACTAACTGAGATTCATGCACTTGCCTTCATTGACAGTCTGGAGCTATTTCTTTCCCAAATGATCGTCGTGAGAAGTTTTGCATATGGAATCACTGGAAAAAAGGGACACGCATCTTCACCTCGAATCTTGGGAAGTACTGCATAACGGATTAGTTGGATTTGTTAATCAGGCACTTATGTAGTTAACAATTAAATAAATAATTATTCAATCTTGGAAAAACCTCCCCATAGTGCATCACTGTCGATGTAAACATCAGTATGAACATCAGAAGAATAACGCATGCAGCTCTTTTCTGTCTGCTCTTAAAATTGCTGGTATTGTTGAAATGACAAGCATAGTGAGCAATAAATCATTTAGCCAGTACTGTAAGAAAAGATATGGATTGACTTACTGTGATAAAATGTCAACGGAGCGATGCTTCTCCTTCTCCCCTATTTTTCAATCTCTCTCATTCTCTCTCTGTCTGCCCACACTCCTTACCCAAAAGACTACTACTTCTGTTACTTAAGATCACAAGGCCTAGACCATCACACAGACCCATGGCCTGTGCCAAGTCAACGGACGCACTGCCGTTGCCGTTGCGGGAATTTTCTAGTACGAGCGTTGATTCTCTGCCTAGCAGGTTTGCAGAGTGAGTTAGAGCAGAGTTCAAACTGAGGACCATTCCATCAGATGCGCAAGATGCAGCATGCTGGCTGCTTGCTGGTTTGCCAAGGCTGTGATTGCTGAGTTTTTCGATTCCCCAGTGTGGTTGTCAATCAGGCTATAGGCCTTTTGACCCTGGTGGTAAGCTGTAGGCTTTGCCAATATAATATACATGAGTTAAGTAATGAGAAATTCAATATATGCCCATGCTGATGGTACATCATCCATTTATAGGCAGAAAAGGTTTTTCGACATGGGGCTGCCTCAACTTAAAATGAATTTTCATCATCCTTCCTTGGGTAGTTTGCATTTTCTGAATCAGGGTGTAGCATTTATTAAATTGTCTGTTCTGACAGTAAATTGACTAGAATCCTTTGGAACCCTGTGGTTTTTTTTATTGATGGTCTTGTAATGGTAGACGGGCTTTTAGAGACTGGTCTCAACTTGATGTGCGTTTGCTGGAGTCTCAACTCACAGAGCGAACAGTGTGATGTGTCAGCCTTCAGCTGAGCCCGAACATGACTCTTGCTTTAGATGTTGACACTGAAAGAATTAGATATTTTGTAGAGGACACAGGGATGCATTACTATTCTCTCTCAGTCCCACACTCATTCTCTTCTTTCGCTGTCAGTATCTGTCTTTCATAATAAACACCACATACACACACGTTCACCGTGTGCACTTGTTTAATTGCTGTTTGTCTCAGATTTATGTAAATGTTTTAATCAGGTTTGGGGAGCATTGGGTTTTTCCACTGAATGCACAGAGATGGATGGAAGGTGTGTTTGCTTGAGCAGTGGCTTGAGTGATCAGATCATTGCATTTCATTAGAACATTTTCATGCTGTGAGGATTTCAGGTTAAAAGCCTTTTTAAAGTCTTTTCTTTTTCACGTTTACCCTGTTTTCTGCCAACATCAGTCATCTCCAATTTCACCCACTAGCTAACTAATTCTGCCCCCCATCAGACAACACCACACGTGCTTCCACCAACAAACACGTAGCTGGCCACCACAACTTTTCAAACTTCTGGCAATGCAGCATTACTGGATGTTAGGCTACATTTACATTGCAGGACTTAATGTTCATTTGTTTTACTCGGATCCAATCTTTTGAACAGTTAACAGTGTTGTTTTGTAGGGGATCCAGATATGTTATTAGTGTGAACATTTCTATCCAAATGTTATTAATGAGAACAGTTCTGTTATTAGCATAAACTGGACCCACATGTGCACATCTGTAAAAAACAATAAAAGCACATGGATAACCATAAAATAGTGAAATGAATAAATAAATAAAAATATTCACAATAAAATAGTGAAATTTTCAAAACAAGTGTACAAGTGCTCATAGTAAAGACTATTTGTGCTTTGGTCTGCTGACATTTAATCAGCTGTTAAGGATTAGACTGAAAAGATGAAAAAAACGGATGTTGCTGTTTTAGCAGCTATTGCTATGGCTATATTCTGATTCTGCCGGCAGCTGTTTGTGTAGCAGATTAACCTGCAGTGGTGGGACTGGGATGTGCACAGTGATCTGAGTCAACATGGCAAGGTGTCACAGGAATTCTGATCTGACAGCTCTTACTGAGCTCACAGGACCATGGATTGGATATGCCGTTGATCAGATATTAAAGTGAACCGCATCTGTCGCAGAATTGGACATGGGCTACCTCCATCCTGTAATGTGAGCACAACCGTAATCTCGAGACAGTCTCCTGATGCAAAACTCCAAGCCCATAAAAGAAAGGAATTTCCTAAGTGTGGTTTGTTTGTGCTTGCAAATGAGTCTTGCCAGCCGTGATCAATATCAATATTTCTCTTCTTGGTGTAAACAGCCCTGAATAGTTAGAGAAAACAATGAATCTCAGCCGCCATCATTTTGTCTGCATGGGCGGATGCACTCTGCAAATATTCTATGGGGGGGGTTTAATAATTCATGTCCAGCTTTTTATTTAACAACAAGCGGTCAACCAACAGGAAGTGACATGGCTGTCTGTGTGGCCAGGGTGGGTGGGATGTCGTGCGCAGGCCTGTCGGAAGGCTTTTCTCTCACTTTTAATGCCCTTTCCGGCTTGCTGGAGCAGGAGCCCCCCTACCTTGCCCCTCCCCATTATTCCCACTGCCGAACACGGCGGGATGCTCGTGCACGGTTCCTGTGTGCGTCAGGGTTCCGCAAAAACTGCTGCTCCTCCGGGGATCCTCCCTCTAAAAGCCTGCAGTGGGGTGAGATCATAATGGTGTGCCGGTGCAACTCCGCCGTGCTACGGAACGCTGAGTTTTACTCCGCACTGTAGAGGGACATTATGTGTGGACCCAGACTCACTACAGGAGCTCTGATTTGCTGCACTACCAATTAGCTGGACTGAGTGTTTTTGCTTTGCAGATCAGTGGCAAGCAATGCTAGAGCAGTTTTAATCAGATTTCTCTCCACATGGCAGCTGTGGAGGGATGCATTTAGTGTCCGTGTATAAATCTCTTTTAATTAAGTTTAAGTGCTTAAATTTACTTTGATGAAATTAGTGGGAAAGAGAACTTTAGCTGAAATGAGAGAGATATCCATTAAAACATGCTTAACATTGTATTGCTGCTTAGAAGCTCAGAACAGCGGCACATCGAGTCCTGCAAGGACGTTTACTGGGAAATTTTACTTTGGGATTTTATATGCTGCTTTACTGCCTAATTTAGCTAGGAGCACATCATAACTACAGGAAGTACATGCCCTTGAAGAGGAAGTGTTCTGTAGAAAATGTGTCCTCATATGAGGACAGTACATTTGTTTTCCGAATCCTAGTTTCCTCCTCATGAGTTCACTAAAGACGAACCGAATGTTAAATAAGAGAGTTTAATGAAATAAATGTTAACCTCACAGCCTTTATAAGGTATCTAGGTATGCAGCTAAAACACATCTAGTCATATATAATAAAAGAAAAATATAATAAATATAAAATCTTATAATACTTCATGTACTCCTGAAAATAGTTTTCCTGATTAATTCATGCATGTTAATACTGTGCACTAAAACTTTGCAGCCATAGAGAACTCCTAAGCCTTGAAAATGTCTTTCTACTAATAATAAACTGACATTTATATAGATATTAATCATTTGTGGCTGAGTTCCTTTTTCTAACTAACTTTGCAGAGTGAAATGAAGAAATTCAACAGGTTTAACTTTAACACGAACTTTGACTTATTCATTCTAAACATGACAGGTGTTAACCACCTCCAATGACAAACATCTGCCTGCTCATTGAACATAATGAATAATCTGGTCTACTCCAGATTAGTTCCATCTTTATGACAAACATTTCTGTTGCATAGCCCCAACACTGTCATCTGCACCAATTTAATCAGGAGAAAGTAAGTATTTTTACATTATATAGCTGGTGCTTTTATACAAAGCATCTTACACTTATACAACCTAGGGTTCAGGGCTTTGCTCAGGGACCCAACAGTAGCGTGCTGGTGTGGCTTGAACTGCTAACCTTCTGATTACTAGTCAAGGACCTTATCCACTGAACTACCACTGCCCACTTTTTGCCTGTTCAATCTCTGCAGGCTGCCTGTGAGTGGGCCAGGCGGTGTCGTTCTTTACATGCCCTTTATCTGAAGATGGCATGGGATTATGAAGACTTCTTGATGCCAGTTGTACCTCACGGTCTGCGGTCCGACATGTGAGCCTCCCGCTCTTCTCTGACAGCCTTGTCTGAGGCCAAGCTGAGCTCCGCTTCCTCTGTTACTCGTTGCTCCGCTTCCTCTGTTACTCGTTGCTCTGCTCCAGAACTGGTTACTCATTAATATTTACTGAAATGATTTAGGGTTGATATATATTTCACTAAGGCGCTGCATCATTTCTCTCTCTGCCCATCTCTCCTCTCTCGAATGACAAACACAGTAATGACTTTTGACTGTTGTGTAACTTTCTCTGCTCGAGGCAAGTTGTCTCCTGAAGTTTTCAGAATAATGATTTTGGGAGATGTGAATTTTTTGTGCCCAGCAACTAACTGATCATTTGTTGTGAGTTGGTAAAATATTGGAATGAAAGACAGAGAGGAAAACTTGTTGAACTGCTAACTGCTGTGTGGGTACAATTTTGTTCTATCCAAGACTAATTTCCACCCAGGTCATAACCCTAGTGCCTTACTGAGTATACAGGAGCCTAGCAGACATCAGATAAAGTTCAGATGTTGTGTTTGTCTAGATGTGTAGCCACACTGGTAGAGCCGGTAGCGTAGGCTCCAAGAAACGCCAAGGTTTTGGGTTTGATTCCCAGGGAATGTGTGTTGTCATACTAATACAGTTGTAAGTCGAGTGTTTGCCGAATTCCATAATTTCAGTGATTGTACAAGAGCTTTTGTCTAAAGTATCTGCATACAGACATCAGTTAATCACACATAGCGGAGAGCTGATAGTCACTCATCTGAACAATCGCTAATCATGTCCTTTTGACATTTACTACAATGACATTCACTGCAAATACCCCTTTCAGTAACAGCCTTGTAGTACACTCTCATTTTGTTGTGATTAAGTGTACTGTGAAGTGTGCACTTTATTTTGGAAAGGTTTTAATGGTGTATTGTCAGCTTCCCGAAGCACATATTCCAGTCACCACTGAACTGCATTGCCGTCACGTGTGGCACTTTTTGCCATCTTTGGAAAATTGAATACATAGACAGAGGCAAATAGGGTTTCACACAGCCAGTCACATTGATCCGAGAGTAAAGATTTCTGACATATGAGGTCGGCAAAGCACCAGACCAAAAGCACACAACAGGTGTTTTTATAGATATCCTTTAGCTTGTAGGTCCTTATTTGTATCTCTGACAACTAGGTCTTTAGTCTTCCATAGTTTCTTCGAGCCAGTGGCCACATCTCTGGCATGTCGCAAGGAGAGGGCTTTCTCTCTGGGGGCCGCATCCTTCTCTTCTTTCCCATCGTTCCAGTGAGTAAAGCCACTCTGTCTCCGCTGCGACCCAGCGGCCCTGACGGCCTGCTCTGGGTCTGGCTATGAATAATACATGGCCGATTGTTCATGTGACATCGCGGACAGGAGCAGCAACCACGCAAGAGCACAAATAATGGGCCGTCAATGCACCGAGGTGCTCTGAGGCATAGATAATGAGTATCAGCTCTAATGGGGGTCTAATTTCAAACTGCTCTCTTCAGGTTGGAAAATCAGAGCAATTTGTCCATAATTAGGTACATGGGTGGCATATCTGTGTACAGGAAATGATGTCTTATCATTGACATTACAGGGGCATGTGTGTGACAGGCACACCGCTCAGGCTCCCTGGTGAATTAAACAGCACAGAGTGGCTTGCCTCGGTTGATCAACTGGAGGTGCCTTTGGGCATGTGGCAGGCTGTCAGAAATGGAGAGTTTCCACAGCGCTGTGGTCAGGGAAGCCTGGAGTGCTGGAGTTCGGCCCGCTAGTCCCGGCGAGCATGGGCTGACTCCACAAAAGAGTCCGGCTGCAATCCATGGATCCTCGGCATTGGACACCCGGTCAATCCTGCCTCTTTCCCAGACCAACCTCTTGACCCGCTTAGGCCTGCCACCCTGGCCGGTTAACCAGGCCTGTTATGGAGTTTTACTATAGCCGGTGCTTACACTCTTGGGTGTAAGTGCTTGAAGCTGGTGGGGAGGAGAAACACCTGTGCTCTGGCCTGAGGCAGGAAGTCCCCCAGTGGGCTCTCGGCAGTTGGGCTGGGCTGGGCGATGGCCAGATGCTCTTTGCTGGGCTGTTTACGCTGCATTTCTGGCCTGGTGGGTTGATATGCCAGGCTGGTGGTAATGGAATGCTGCAGACAATGGCACCTTTGAAAAGAGGGCATCTCTGCAATATTTCAGCCCTGCCCTCAAGCCAAAACACCCAGTCAGTCTGTCAGCATTACCGAGTTACTCACCAACTCAGAGGAGCTCAAGATCGATACAAAGGGGCGATAGGCTTCAGTGAGCTATAAGCGAGCTGGCTGGAGGGGTTTCTCACGTGGTCTCCACCTTAAGGTAAGAGCTTCACTTGCTACATGGGTTCACCAGGGAATTACAAAGTGCCTTTTGTGTTGCCATAATAAGATTATCTCCAGGGTGGTGTCAGGTTCCTGGAAGTCAGACCTCCTGTCCATCTCTTGTAAGGCTTTGATCACCTGATATTTTATCTGCAAAGCCAGTGGGAACTGTCTGCCGTCATGACTTTGTTCCTAGCAGCGTACTTTATTGTAGCATGATAAAACCTCAGAGGTGAGATTTTTGACAGCTAGGCCAAACACGTAAAAGATGCCTGGCTCCTCTGTGGCCAGAGTGAAATATTTCTTAAAGAGAAGGCAGAAATATGTTCACATCTTCAAAGATAGGAATGTTTTTAACGGTTGTCTCTGTCTTTACCTGGTCCAAATACATAATTTAAATGTTGGATCTTGCTCAGGTCTCTTTCTATGATGGACTTATCTATCTTTGTTCAGACAAGGTTGAGTCAGAACAGTAGGGATGAAATCTGTGTAGGATGTGTTTGTGCAAGGAGGAGTGACTTGTACAGAGAGGAGAGCCTTCTGATACAGTTTAGATACAGTTAGATTTTGATACAGTCTTATTTCTTTCTTATTTCACCGAACTAATCTACTCCACTACCCACTAATTGGAAATTTAAAAAAAAAATGGTTTGATTATAAGTTGAAGCTAATAAACTACTGAAGCACTTTTCTGTTCCTTTTTTGTTTGTTTTTACTGAGGGGGCCTGTAATTGTGGAGGGCACTATGTGTAAATGTTTTTTATGTGTCTGTCAGTTGTGTGGGTGGCACGGTATGGCTGTAGCCATGCCAGTTGGCGCTCTGTATGGGCAAGAGGAAGTGATGCAGAGTTCTGGCAATCTAGTGTTAAGGCTGGAAAGACCTCCTTTCTCCAAGTCCATGCCAGAGGCTCATTTCTGCCACTCATGTTGTTGTTGTTGTTGCCTATTCTTTTGTGTCAGTTCAGCACAATTTTTTTATCAAGCTCCACAGATCACTAAACAGAATAAAAAATAGCAGACAGATGACACCAGAGAGAGGACCTTCACAGCGCTTTTTTAACGAGACTCAGCACTCGAAATCCTTGCTGTCCTGTTTTTCTGGGTATTCACTGTATTTGAAGCACTAGCCATCTATCTGATGGACCACGAGCAGCCGGGATTAATCACGGAGGCAGTGGATTATGCTGCAACGAAGTGGGAGGCAGCGAAGGAGAGACAGGGTGAGAGGCATTGCTGATTCACAGGAGACTGGAAAATGACACTGCATGTGAGCAGTGGAAATGTCTTTGTGCGGGAGGCTGCAGAGGGTCAAGGGGGCTCTGTCAGCTCTGTCATGGCCCGCCTGTGGCCCTCCTCTCCGGGTAGAGGGGGCCCTGCTTGGGCCTCTGATGTGCCGCCGATGTGGCAGTCGCATCGTGGGCCGCAGTTTGTTTTTCGCCGAAATGTCAGTGGCCACGCAGAGCTAGGGAGCGAACCCTGGATGCTTTTACTGCATAGGGGTCGAGCCGAGGTGGTTGCGACGGAGCGATGCATCGTGGGGGGAGACGGCGTTCACGGTGACGGAGATGAAGTAACCCTGTGGGCATGGGTGACGGAGTTGAGGGAGGATAAAGGGATGAGCATTTGGGCACTCTGACAGCAACGGTGCCCAGACATAAGGGATGTCATGACACAGGGAGGCTCCCTCATCACAGGCCTCGCACTGGGCTGATTATGTCTATGCCCCTGCTCTCTGGTGTGCTCAGAAGCTCTGATGCTCTTTCCGTAATAACAGAGGCTACACACACCGCCCTCCCCCCTGGTGAGCACAAACACACACACACACACACACTCCTCCTCTACCCCTCCTCTCCCAGCAGGGACTGTGACAAATGGCACATCCTGTTGCTAACAGACATTACTGACATTGGATTTGAATGATTATGTATAATTTGGGTTGCAGTGTTTGTATCTGTGAATGCAAATTATGTTTTTTTTTTTTGTGATCTGTGCTCGATTTTAAAGTTTCAGCGACTTACATGTATGGAGAGTCTCAAATAAAATCCTGTGTGTCTGTGTTTGCGTGTGTGTGTGTGTGTGTGTGTGTGTGTGTGTGTGTGTGTGTGTGTGTGTGTGTGTGTGTGTTCTCAGCTGCGAGGCGGCCCTCGTGGCCGAGATGCCACTGTGTGCCCTGCCAGTCGGCGGTGGATCCTGAGGGGCAGGAGGTGCCCACCGAGTGCAGGGGGCAGAAGACCAAGCACACTGACCACGACATGAACCTGTGCTGGAACGAGATCAAGCGCAAGTCCCACAACATCAGGTGCCATCCACACTCCACTGTCCCTTTAACAGCAAGCGACTTGTGGGACCATCCCACAACAGTGTCTGATTAAATGATCCATATTCTGCCAGCCTACTGAGTTTTCTCTTTTTTCCCTGGCCTTTAGTTTAATCTAGGAAGTTCTCCAGAGTCTCAGTAAGATGAGTTAAGTCATCAGTGCTGGCCTGACCCAGTAAAGACATGCAACTGTTTTGCATGTCATTTGTATGGCTGTGTAGTGTTCTGTGGTTTTTTAATTTAAATGATTATTTAAATATAATGCTTAGCCCTTTAATTACTGTCTTAACCATCGTGCTTCTGTGGGGGTGATTGGTTAGGACAGCCCACCCCACCCCAACCCCACCCCACTTCCGCAGCAGGTGATCATGGGATCATCCTCAAACAGCCCAGCAGGCAGAATGATGGCATAGAAAAATATGTCCTAATGGGCACAGACAGAATGCTAAGTGGCTTTCCATCGGAGATCTTCAGGCAGTACATTGAGTCGTCTAGGCCACGAGGCTGCTTCTTGTCTGACTAGGTTTTCCCAGACCAGCTGCTGTGGTCCTGAGACAGACTGGCTCGGTCAGGATCTTATTGCCGCGATACGTTTTGAATTTTGTAAATCTCATGTCATCATAAAAAAATGTCATGCAAACTTCCCTATTTTCCTTCAGTCTGTCCCAGCATTTGTCTCGCCTGGCCTGGTTGTCCGTCCTCGGGGCCCTGGGGCACGTTTCTCAGAATGAGTGACACAGAGTCTGAGACGCTGAGAATTAGGCACGCTTTATTCAGAGATACCTGACAGCAAAGCAGATGAGTAAGCGGAAATATGTAAATGACATAGCAAGTGCAACATGTGCAGACTTGATAGAATATGCAGTATCAAAAATGAGACCGCCGTCTGTCACTAGCTCAAACCGTACTTGATGTAGCCGTTCACCTGTCTAAGAATGGACATGCCAACATGACAGAGAAAAGACCTTTAACATGGCTGGATAGAAATGACTGCAGTGTAGAGAAAAGGGAGTCGCGTTGTAGGAAATCCTAACAAAACTAATCAACAGTTTTTTATTGTTAGGCTTCCCACAAGCTTCCCACGAGGTACTCCATCTGCGTCGCGATCCACCAATCACAGCTCCCTTCTCTGTTCAGCCTCTCCTAATTACTACTCGTCATCACCTGTACACTGTGAGACATACATGACATATTCATTTCCACCATATCCATTGTGTGTGTGTGCTGAGCATTTAATCTACCCTGTCTATGTTCCAATCCGTTTTGCTTCCTGACATTCGCCTCTGCTTTAGGCTCTTTCGGTTTGGCTGCCTGGTGTTCGCTTGCCCCTAATGTTTTGGCTAATCTCTCTCTGGTTGCCGCCCTTTGCCTGGCTGTGGACTATGGCTTCGGATAGACCCCTTTATAATGAGAGCAGCACGTTCACTCCACCCTGTGCGCATCTGAGTTGTGTCTGCAGTGTTAACCGCTATGAGGAGCATGTTATGAGAGTGTTGACCGTGTTGAAGTGAGGGTTTTATTTTATAAGAAATTTTAAAACCCACAGTGTGATTTCATGTTTTATACTAGAGCAGTTTCCCCATGAATAATTTACCGCAAATATCAGCAGCAAAAACATTTTCTCGGAAAATATGGCAATAAAAAAATAAGTCAAATGAACACAGCCTTGCATTGTCATAATCAGAAGACAATTGGACCTTGTTGGTGTGCTCTCACACACTAAAATGCGTTGTGGTCTGGGTGGAATGTGTCCTGGGGGTTAGTGAGAGGACAGAGGCATGCTGGGAATGTGTTGCCGTGGTGAGGGAGCCGTACCGGTGTTGGCTCTGCCTGTTTCGGGACACTCGCTTCCCACGTGACACAGATGTGAGGGGGTGCTGATGGCCTGAGACATTCTTCTCGCACCCACTGAACTCTGTGCAGCCTGCTGTTCACATTAAAACACACAGAGTATCACTGTACTAACATACTGGCACTAAGCCATTTTCCATAGCTTGGGACCGTCTTGTCAGTGTGGTGGGCTCTGAATCCAAAGCTATTTGAGTTCTGTCCTATAGGAAAATAATGCCAATACTGATGATCTTGGAGTGCAGTGACCCCTCCACCATCCAGTATCCTCGTTGTTACTCTCTACTGTAATGTCTTGTCAGGTCCTGGTGCCATCCAGGCTAGTAAGTCTTAATTGATCTATAATGGAATGATAATTGCTATAATCTAATCTAGGAAACCGGGGTCAGTGAATAAAAGTTCTTTGGGTTGTTTGTGCTGTTGAAATGTGTGTGTGTGAGTGTGTGAGTGTGTGAGTATAGGAGACAGCATTTGTGTGCTGGTATTGCTGTAGCCGTGGAGCTCTGTGAAGTCTCCACTATCTCTGACCATTTATGGACATGTAACATTGTTGACGCACAGGCTTTTTGACTCATCCTGAAATTGGTGCCGTTTCTCAGGCTTTTAAGCTTTTAAGCGACGTGCCATCCTGAGTTTTCTGAACTCCAGAACCGTTAATGTGAGACTTACAGTGGTGTCTTAATTAGTCGGGTTTAGAGCGAGGACCTAAGCGCTTCATGTAGAAATGTCAAGACAAAATCTTCATCTGATAACCTCATCTCACTAGGAGAGAGAAAGCACTTTAAGAGCGCGTTTACGCGGCACACGCCAACCCTAAACAGAGTCTCCGTAGAAACCCACGCGTGTCTTTTGGGCTCCCTGCTTCTGCACTTGCGTCATTCTGGGGGCTTGCAGATGAGGAGATTTGACCGACACAGGGCTGTGTCTGTGTGATTTCAGCGGGGTGGGCGGGCACTCGCGTTCGCACACGTACCGAACGTTGTGCGAACACCAGGGCTGCCAAACAAGCCCGAACTTTTTCAGACGCTCTAATGAAGGAACACATTGGCGGGGATTTATAAGAGTGTGAATTATTTAACGTCTGTTCGGCGGCGGGGGAGTGGGGTTGCGATGAGTATGGTGGGTGGAGGCAGTGAGGCGCGATGCATGCACATCCATCAGGCAGTGCGGTGTGAATCAAACCGTCCTGTTTCGCTGGCTACAGCCACTGTGGCCATGCCGACTGCCGCTGTCTGGCTTTGAAAGGACATCATTATGTTGTGCCACTTAGGACAGCACTCATTCAAAAAGAATCATTAAACAAGAGGCGTGGGGTCAAAATGGGGGGGTCATAAACAGTATTCACATGGGTGAACCCCTAATTATTCTTAATTGTGATGAAGAGGATGGAGGGTATCTGATTAATCCCAACAGATGGGCCACAGACAGCAGTTTGAAGTGCTTCTGAAAGCTGTGTGGATGGCAGGCGAAGCTCTGTGCCCTCACTTTGACTTCAGGCTCACCAGAGACTACGGATAAAGCAGCTTTGGACGTGGTTGTCCGGCTCGGAGTGCCCGACCTCTGCTCTACTCTCTGTCTCCCGACACAGAGAAGATCAGGCTTGTGCTCAGCTGCCAGGGCCAGTTAGCGTTACACGTCCTCCCTCTACCTCCTGAGACCGGGCTCTCCTCTTGCTCCTCGCTCCCCCACTCCACGAGACATCTGCCCTTGAAAAACGTCCATTTCGTGGCCCGTCAGCTCTGCGCGCCTTATCTCTTCATTAATCCCGGCTCTGCGGAGGCTGTGCACTCGAGCTTCCACGGGCGTCTGCATGTGCCATTTTGTCGCCAGTGCCTGTTATGTAATTGAACACTTCTGTGCATGCACCCAGTGGCGTGTCCACACGCGTGTCTCCACGCATGTGCTTTGCGATGCATGCGGCTAAACTCGTTTGTACAGGGGCGATCAGCAGTAAGCTTGCTCCTAAGTGGATATGTTTTTTGACGTGTGTGTGTGTGTGTGTGTGTTTCGGAAGCATATGATGTGGAGAATGAAGGTTAAGGAAGTGAGTCATGCTCATTTGCTCTCAGTCCTGATGCCTAGTGCAGTCACCGTGAGTTTAGCACAGATCTGCTAAATTCAAATACACATCACTAACTCACCCCTAGGGTGGCAAAACTGTTTCCCGCTCTGCGATGGCTTGCCCCGTTTCAGCAGCAGAGCAACTCCCTCTCGCATACCGCACTGAAGAGCTCTTTCAAACACAGGAAATTTGTTTTAATCGAATGGAATTTTTAAAAATGGCAATGGAATCAGTTTCTGATGTTAAAGTGACTTGATTTTGTTGGCCTAGCATAATTTTTATGTGTAAATTGCTGGAGGTGACATGGTACATTGAAATACCCTGGGCAGAAATTAACCATTCCTTTTTTGACTTCATGAGAGGTTTTTTATTAACACCGTGGGGAGAATGCAGTCATTGCTCATTAGTTTATTGATTCAGTATAGCCAGTTCTATCGCATGATGAATTGTTGGCACTAACTGAAGTTCTAGCCTTGTTCACAAATCTATTTTTCACCTTCTTTCAGAACATTTCAAATTGATCCCAGCACCTATTTTAAGCAAGTCGTTATGTTTTGTCAACTGAATTGCATATTACAACAAATCTGATAGCCAAGCCAAGAAGCTTCTAACTACTTACCACTACGAAACCCATTAGCTGTGCTGTGAATGTGTTTTGTCTCGATTGTAGGGAGGTGAGCGAATTAGTTATTAGTTCATTAGATATATAAAAGTCTTATCCTGCTTTCATGTCTCCTGACTATAACATTAATAGGAACACAGTAAATGTGTGTGCCCGTCTGTGTGTGTGTGTATATGCGTGTGTGTGTGCGTGCGCTGAAAACATTAGTCATTGACAGGGCTGCAGAGCATAGCTTAAGACATGCACCTAATAAGGCATTTGATAAAAAAGAGTGCAAACAGCCTAACTCATGCCTTCAGCCCTTCACTGACCAGTGACTCGCGGCCTGACGGCTGAGTGCTATGTGATTGAGGTGTTGGGTTCCACACATTCGCACTCCACACATTCTGAAAGGAAAAGAATGGAGATGTTCCCAACGCAGCCTGTTCTGTTATCCAGGTTTTCCTGTACCGATGAGCTGGAGCGCACTGGGAGGGGCCTGGAACAGCTCCCGAGGTCTATTTGTCAGAGAAACAAGCTGCTTCAATCCCATCCTCTAGGGCCGCGCTGTAGAGCGAGTGCCCCGCAGGCTGTCCTTATTGACAGCGTCGGCCTCGCTGGCTGATGCGTCACGTGAAATCTGGATATCCGCTGCCTTACAAGGAGCCGCATGGTGACCCCGGGGCTCCTTCACCCGCCATCATCAAGCTGGGTGCCCTTGCCACTCGGGCCCCCGGCAACCGTCACGGTGCTGCCTCCGAGGCGTGCCAGGAATGGCCTCCCATTAATCCCGGACAAGGGGCGGAGGAGAGACTTTGGCAGCCCGGGTCTGTCGCAGTTCCAGCACGCCCCTCCATGTGACTCCCCGTCCATTACACAGTGCCGGCCCCTTAAAGTGTCTCCCCTTTCACTAGGAAAAGGAGCGCGGTTACAACTACACCTGTTTGGCGGAAGCGTCTTTGGTTCGTTGCTTGTGGACCCAGCAGGCTCGGGGAGGGTCCGTGCGATGCACGGGCCTGCTCAGGGAGATTTGGGAGAGCCAGTGCCCACTGCTTGGCAGCGTGGAGGGTGCAGGTTGACGTTTTGTACGGATCGTGGCGTGGTGGGTGTTTTGAAGAGACGGCGGGAGAGCGGGAGAGAGAGAGAGGTGCTGGGTGTATGTGGAAAGTGGTGGTAAATCATCGTGTTTTTTTTGGCTTGAGCTCAGCTGTGATGTGCCTTTGTGATGTGGATCAGTGTGTGAGGGCCCAGGCTATATAAAGTATATACTCTTTCTGGGACACCTGTATCCTGTCCGCTGTGAACCAGGAGTGCTGAATGGCTCTAATGCAGTCAAATTACAGTTAGGAGATGGAAATAACGGCATTTTATACATGAAGACAGAACAGATATGCCCCCCCCATGTGCACGTTCACAAACACAAACACACACACACACACACACAAATAGAAATCCACACAAATAGAAATCCCCACAAACAATAAGTCAAGGACATGATCAGTCCTTAGTGAGAGCTAAGAACAAAACAAACACCATCAACAGATGCACCCGTGTTACAGAGAAGGTAGGCATATTTACCCTGCTTCTTTGCTTCCTGCGCTTGCCCCCTGTACATAAACGCACACACCGTCACACACAAACACAGGCACTGAAAATCACACACAATCGGACTACACACAAGGCTGTGGATGCTTGTTTGATGGTGGTGTGTTTGGGTGCAGTATATTCATGGCACAAAGCCCATTAGAGGAGCCCCACCTACCGCCCCACTTCACTTGGAAGCCATCAGCCAGAGCGGTTATGCTAAGTGCACGCATCAAGCACAGTCTCTGGGTGACAGCAGATTCCTTTCATGTGGATGACATGAATTGTGCGGAGGTCTAAACCTCACTGCCGACTGGCCTTCGACTCATTACTTTTATGTGTGTGTGTGTGCGCTTGCGAGGTTGAGATTATAGAGCCGACTGGTAGCCCTAGATCACGCAGGGTCTTTAATGCAGTGTTCATAGCCTGGCTGCCTTTATTGGAGTCTGATAAGAAAATCATAAGGGTCTCCAGTCCATTCCAGAACAGAGCAGGCAGAGGTAGGTTCCTCTTCTGTGCGTATTCCAGCTCTCCTTCCACTTTCTCTTGTTCATTTTTTCTCCTTCTTTCATTTGAGTTTTCCCTTTTTCTTTCTCCTTCACTTGCTCATTCTATACTCATTCTCTCATTCTACTCTCCTCTTCTGCTGCTCTCCCATATATAACCCTAAGGAAGCAATGGCTTACCATTCAGACATCACGAGACGCTAGGCAAACCGTGGCAAACAGAGATGAAAAATCCAGACTGTAGCCCCAGCACGCTTTGTGTGCTACTGCCGTTTGTTATGCTGGATTGCCGCATTGCCTACTTCTCAAATTGAGGCTAATCAGAATATATAAAAGCACAGCCTCCGTGTCCTGTTCACTGCTGTTGCTCACGGCATGAGCTGTAATCACAAGGGTTTTCTACCCCAAAACCCCCATGCAGAGCGACTCGATTCTTCAAGACATTGCAGCAGTCAAGCGCTTGCACTGTTCAATCGTACGGAAATTCACAGTCGCTTTGGGCCTAAACACTTATGCGCTTGAGCAAGTCATTACCGGACCTTCGCAAATCTTGGGTACTTTGTTTCGCCGCTTTCATTTTCCTGGTCTCCTCTTGCGCTCGCTCCCGCACTGTTAATACATCAGCCCGTGAGGATTTGCGAGCGGCGTGCAGCCGGGCGGCTCTGATGCGGCAGCATGTGGTGGGGTGTGGCCGAGCCCTGCTGCGGCGCTGGCTGTAATTGAAAAGCGGCTCTGTTCCCTCATGCCCTCCTCCCGTCCACCCCAGCTGTGAGAGTGATAGAAGCCGCCCGACTCCCAGAGACGATCCCAGCCTGTGCTTTGCAGGTGGCTAAGGGACTGATTTGATGGTTTGATTTTTTTTTTTTAAAACTCCATGTTCATGCTGTCATAAATGTGATTGGATCCTTCCCCACACCCTCTTCCATTTAAGCGCTGCAAATCAGTGAAGTGAAGCTCTCTTTTATCCTCTTGCTATGTGTAGGCGCACTGTGGAGACGCAGTGGCTTGGATATGGGACTCCTTTTTACATCTTGTCCTTGAAACGGAGGTTGGAGTCAGTCCGAGCGGAGCTGTCGGCCAGGGGAGCTCTGCTCTGGGTTGTGACCCTGGGTTGTGCCTCCGTGGTGGGGCTGTCGTCTTCTGTGTTGGCAGGGTGCGGCTGGAAGCCTTCTCAGACAACAGCGGAAAGCTGCAGATCTCCTTGCAGGAGATCATCGAATGGCTCACGGCCAAGGACGAGGAGCTGTCCGAGCAGCTGCCCATAGGGGGCGATGTGGGGGCAGTACAGCACCAGCGGGAGTTCCACCAGGTAGTGCCATACACACACACACATACACACACTTTTACATACAAACACATTTGCACCTTCCCTCATTTCTATATGTTTCAATTAGACATTCTCTTGTCTGTGGCTATTAATCAACCTGTCTATCAAAATAATGAGCCCAGTTAAACATTTAACACTTTGGAAGCGGGACAGGAGCTACAGTGTAATGAATTAGACAAGTGTGCTGGTTCATCCGCTTGTGAGGGATAATAAAAAACTGACCTATTATCATAAAGAGAAAGACATGTCTATACCCTTGTAATTGTAATGCCAACACTCCTCTGCTACTTGTCTGAACCAGAGCCAAGCCTACCAAAGTACAATTAATAACTTAAGCTATGTGTGTTTCTATAACCTCGCTCTGTTTCTTTGGGGGTGTGGTATTCTGCAAAGCACTGCAATGACTGTGTGCTGGTTTTCAAAAGCACGGAACCACACGTGCGTTATGATATCAACGGCTCACAGGTGCTACCGAATGCAGTGCTGTTCATATATACAAAGTTGCATACAAAAAGAAGTGAGGAGGATAATCTTGTTTCTGGCTCTTTTACAGACTCTCTCTCTCTATCTCTCTCTCACACACACACACACCCTTACACCATGTAATTGGTTCTGTACTGCTGTGGAAAGCTCTTTCCACCTTTGTTCCAATTTCTAGTGCTGTCAGTCTGTAATGTTCCACTGGAAGTCTAGTCCTGCAGGGGGTTGGGCGTTAGTGGGGAGAGGGACACTCCTCCTCTTACTCCCATTAGACAGTTTTAAGAAGCCAGAGATTACATTGCTTTCACACACACACACACACACACACACACACACACACACACACACACACACACACACACACACACACACACACACACACACACACACAAACTCATCTCCCTCATCCTCCACATGAACTTATAGTAATGCCAACCATGAAAATACATTCAGTATAACAGTAACAGCCTCAGCCTCCAACTCTAAACCATCATAGTCCTTCTAAACCATCATAGTCCTTCTAAACCATCATGGTCCTTCTAAACCATCAATGTCCTTCTAAACCATCAATGTCCTTCTAAACCATCACAGTCCTTCTAAACCATCAATGTCCTTCTAAAGCATCATAGTCCTACCAAACCACCATAGTCCTTCTAAAACATCATGGTCCTTCTAAACTACCATAGTCCTTCTAAACCATCATAATCCTACCAAACCATCTTAGTCCTTCTAAACCATCATGGTCCTTATAAACCATCAATGTTCTACTAAACCATCATAGTCCTTCTAAACCATAAATGTTCTTATAAACCATCATACTCCTTCTAAACCATAAATGTTCTTCTTAACCATCATAGTCTTTCCAAACCATCATAGTCCTCTTCACTTAACAGGTTCCCTGTGTATTTTTTTCCTGCAGCCCTTTCCATTGTAATCTATGCATGGTGCTCTTTTTGCCCAAGCATAATATTAGGCTTGGTGGTTAGCATGTTTGCCTCTCAGTGCTGTGGTCTCTGGTTTGAGTCTTTCTCTGGGTGGAGTTTCCATGTTCTGTCTGTGTGGGTTTCCTCTGGGGTCTCTGCTTTCTTCCCACAGTCCAGAGACATGGAGGTTAGGTCATTTGGCTATCCTAATAAATCCTGGGGTGTGTGTGTGTGTGTGTGTGTGTGTGTGTGTGAATGCCCAGTGATAGCTACCTTAATAAAAGTTGTCCTCGTGAATGATTGCATGCCCAGTGGTGGATGGTGCTCTATCCTGGGTGTTGTCCTCTTTCTCTTTCCTGCACCTGATTCAGTACCCCAGGGGGGTGGGTTTTCTGGTTGAGAGTATGCTCTGTGCAGTTGGCTGCTGCTTCTCACTGGTGTGTGACTGGATGTAAAAGCTGTAGGTGTTAATTGGAAAGTGACCTTGAGTTCCTTAAATGGTGCTATATCAATATAACTTTCATTCCATTCATAATGATTATGTGGATTTTTCAGACGATATTCAGATATGTGACACCCTGCACTTTTTTGTGCCTGTCCCTGTTTAGTGTTTGTCCAATTTGAATTCTGGTGTGACCTCCACCAGACAGCAGACTGCAACGTCAGTGAGGCAACCCCGAAAAAAACCCCAGCAGCTATTATGGACATTTGTATTCTCAGGGTGCAGGCAAACGGTAGCCCTTTAGCCACTATCAGCCTTCAGAGCTTGTGTTTGTGTGTGTGTGTTCTCTGTGCTGTTATCTTTAAGAGAGCAGGGTATAATGAGGTCAGAATCAGGTCAGGACAAGACTGCCATCTTAACACTGAACACTGAATGTGTCTATACCGACGTATGCAGAACTGACATGATCCAAAATTTTTTTTTTTTTCATGTTTCCTAAGCCAGTGGCAGAGCTCCTGACTGTAAAATTTAGTGAGAATGAAAGTTTTAGGCTGAAGGAAGAAAGAACTATGCTCACCCCAGGCCTTGGCTAGTGTGTGTGTGTGTGTGTGTGTGTGTGTGTGTGTGTAGTTGTGTGCGGGGTGGTTTGGGTGGGGGACCTTTTGCCATGGAAACACAACAGGAGCCTTATCACTGTTAGCAGTCCTTCAGTGCACTCTTGGGTGTTTACCTGCGGCCGTGTTTTCCACTTCGTCAGGCTCTGTATTCATCTGCATTTGCTTCACAAGGGGCCCGTGCAGGGATACTGCTACCGCACTGGGCCTTTGTGCGGCTGCTCTGGTTGAATGAGAGACAACAGCCATTGTACTCCATGGCCTGAGCAACTCCATTTGGTAATAAAGGACGTTTTAAGTAAAGGGTAATCTCTTCTTGCAGTGTCAGGGTTGGCCTTTCGGCTTTCACGGTGGCGAGTGAGAAGCGTTGTGCCGAGTAAGCTGGTCCGCGTGCGAGTGATGGAGGAGCTGCTGGGGTCGATTAGAGCACGCCTGGGGGTAACAGGGGCATGTCTCTTAGCATCCATTGGGGAAACGGTTATAGGGTGAATTCCCCCAATGAATCATAGCAGGAAGATCATCGTGATGTAGGAAGCGTAACCCAGGCCGTGCTTTTCTTAGTGAGACGGTTTTTGGAAAGCTTGACCCTGGGTGAGATAGGCAGTCCTGGACGTGTGCAGACTGGCAGGGGAGTGCGCCCATGCTTTGCCGTGCTGCAGCATCCATACACATGACTTTGGTGGGTGGGCAGAGAGCCAGCACTGTGTGTGTGTGTGTATGTGTGTGTGAGAGTGTGTGTCTTCGTGTGTGAGCTGCTGAGTGTGCCTGTACAAATGTGCATTGTGCATATCCGTGCCTACTAGAAATCAGTCAGGAGTCAGTAGCCTCTCAATCTTCAGATCCTTGATGTTGATTTATGTACTCGGGAGTATCTTCAAACTGGCTACAGATGGACTCCCTCTCCTCACCTCACTGTCCGCAGGCCTTCATGGAGGATGTGAAGTCCAGGGGGCCATTCATCTACTCTGTGCTGGAGTCTGCCCAGGCCTTTCTGACGCAGCACCCATTCCAGGAGCCTGAGGAGACGCTGCCAGACGGCAAAGGTCTGCCGCTCGTTCCTCAACCCCCCGGCCACTTACAATTCTGCCCCTTCGAGCCACCATTTTTTTGACATACTCAGCACAGGAGTATCCAGGGAGAATTCAGCATGTTTTATGTAGGCCGTTGACTGGAGCTGGGTCATCCCCAATTAGCCCAGTGCAGCGGTGCATGCCACATGCGCAGACATCAATAATGAAGACATTTGGGCCATTGTGTTCACTGTTTTGTCTCCTCTCCTCTCGTGCAGAGGTGTCTCCGAGGCGACGCATGCTGAACGTGAGCCGCTCCGTGTGGAAGCAGGCAAACGTGACCAGCGACCTTTGGGAGAAGCTGACGGCACGTTGCGTGGACCGCCACCGGCACATGGAGCGCACCCTAGAGCGGCTGCTGCAGGTGCAGGCAGCCATGGGTGAGCTGGCGGCGGCTCTGGAGCAGGCCGAGGGCGTGCGCGATGCCTGGGAGCCTGTCGGAGACCTCTTCATCGACTCACTGCAGGACCACATAGATGCCACCAAGGTGTGCAGAGTGAGGCCTTCTGCCTGGGCAGCGCGCAGCTGAGAGCTGTTCACAGTAATGCTGGCCACAGTAGGCTGATCCGAGTGGCGGCTTTGAAGCGCACAAAGTATTGCTTGTCCTGTTGGGGTAACCGCAGCAACCCATGGGACTCCTGAAATGCTTCGTAGTGCCTCCAGTTCTCCTGCTCTGTGGGTTTCCGCTCTAGGCCTGCTGTAAGCAGCAGTAGCTATAAAGCTATATAAACGGGGGCAACAGATAAAAATCTTTACATATGTCGAATGTGAAACGGAGCTTAAACCGACAGTAGCTGCTGTGAGGAGTGGGGCTGGCCGCCCATTCTCCATTATGCAGTTCCCTGTTTCCTTTTTGGTAGCTGCACGTTGAAGCCTGACTGCAGGAGGCATGGCCAGCACGGCCGAATTAAAAACCGCGGCCGTTCTGATTGGCCGTTCTTGGGCATAAAGAAATGAGGTGGTCACTTCCTGTCCTCTCATTACCACTGACCTGTAAGTGGGTCACATCTGAAACATAACTGCAATAAACTAGACGCTATAATCTTGTGTGGGGGACGCTGTCCTAGCAATGCCCAGCCTCTCATTGGCTGCCGGTGCTGGCGTCTGGGTGGCCCTGTCTGCACAAGCCCCTGGATGTTGCCTTTCTATTCCAAGGTGGAGAAGAACACGGGGGACCTGCTGTTTGCATCTCTAGCACATCATTAATCTTGATTTGCCCTGGACATGCATCAAAAATGGCAGGAGCCCGTGAGAAATCAAACCTCCAGCTGTCCGAGTGAGCAGTGAGGCTAACCAGCACGCTTCGCCATCCCCCTCGCTCTCTCTCTCTCTCTCTCTCTCTCTCTCTCTCTTTCTCTCCTTTCTTGCATTCTGTCTTTCATTCCATATTTTTCTTTTCTCTCTCTTTCTTTCTCTTTCTCCCTCTCTCTGTCTTTCTGCCCCTGCTCCACCTCTTCAGCTCTTTAAGGACGAGCTGATCCAAGTGAAGGAGGGCATGAAGCAGATCAATGACCTGGCCCACCAGCTGGCCATCTCCGACGTGCACCTGTCCATGGAGAACGCCCGTGCCCTGGAGCACCTCAACAACAGGTGGAAGCTGCTGCAGGTAGGCGACACACACCTGTGTGTGAGCGCGTGTGTATGTGTGTGTGTGAACATGTGTGACCCACTGTTATTTACATGCCCCCTTATACAAACTCTCAGGTTGTACCAGTCTGCTCCATTTGTTTGGGACTCACTCACAGATGTAATGCATTTTAAACTCTAATGTTCTCATATTTAATCTCTTAAATAATTTATCACCTCGGGTCTGGGTGAAAACGCTCAGTCATTTCAGCTTAACTACACTTAATGCAAACACACGAACACACAAAACGACACAAACTCAAATAGCATTCTAAACTAGCTGGGAAATACCTTCGTCTGGCACAGACATTTCCATTCGTTATTCGTTTCTCCACAGTGCTCAACTTGAGCATCTATTTAGACTAAATATGAACAAATCAATTAGGCTGAACCAGCCCACCTTTTTACATTGACTAGTGGAGACATGTAGTGTGCAGAGGGCTACATTAATTTCCCATTATGCTTGAATTAGAGCCCAGTGTCCTTGAAATGCCTGAGACAGAGAGAGAGAGAGAGAGAGAGAGAGAGAGAGAGAGAGAGAGAGAGAGAGAGAGAGAGAGAGAGAGAGAGAGAGATTCTGGGGCTTTGTGTCGGTATGAATAGATTTTCGGGCTTTACATCCTGTTCTTTACATCCCTGTTTTGACATCCTCTGACGATGCTTTACATGGCAAATCCAATACCTTCTAAATCAGCCAGGATTAGGTAGAAGAGCGTATTCCCCAGAGACGCTTCTCCAGGAAAAGAATTTGGAGTCAAGGATTGAGTGCAGTAAACTTCTTGTGCACTAAATTGCAGGCTGTCTCTGGCCAGTCCTTCCCGCTCCCCTGGGCTCCGTCCACCGGAGCGCACTCCATTCCCTGCCCATTTACTTCAGCCTAGCTGTTGTCTTCATTTGAAGCTTTTCCTGCTTCCCTCAAAGGACAGGGAGGAGAGCTGTCCGCTAACTGCAGGAAGAGAGAGCAAGCGTCTGTGTCTGTGTGCACCCGTTTCCATTTTGTGCTTTTCAGTGAGAGTATGCGTGCATGTTTCTGTGTGTGTGTGTGTGTGTGTGTTTATGTGTGTTCACAAAGAGGGGTTAAATACAAGAAAAGAGTCCCTTGTGATTCACCCCAGGGTATTTCTTGTTCTGTCTGTTTTTCTGTTCTCTTGTTTTATCTCTTCTCTCCCCCCCAATCTCAGGGTTCTATCGAGGAGCGCCTGAAGCAGTTGCAGGACGCCCACAGAGACTTTGGCCCCGGATCGCAGCACTTCCTCTCCAGTAAGCTGGCCTGCTGGTGGGAGGCTGCCCCGGGCTGCCTGTTGCCCTGTGGGCCTGGGGGGGGGGGTTGGACAGGGAACGGGGCCAGAGCCAGGAGGAAGGTCCGCTAACTGCACGCTGATGACTGGGCTACCGCGGCACACTCAACTCAGCAGCGCAGAGTCTGCCGTCTCACCAGAATTCCAGGTCTCTGCCCGGGCACTCCCACGGAGCGGCTGGCTTAGCCGTGGAAGTGCAAAACTCTGAGGCGGGTGCCTCTGGGAGCTGGAGACGAGACGTGCGGCCCTTTAAATCGCTGATATCAGTGCTAACATAGCCCTTGATTCAAAATAATTTCCCCCGTAAGGGGGTCTGTTACTCCGTCTGCTCTAAACTGTTTTTCTTCCTTTTCCCAGTGCTGAATTTTTTTGCACTACTGATTGCGAGAAATGTGTAACTTCCCTTGACTCACATTCCCTCACACTGCATATGTAATTTTGTAATGCAACATTAAAAATTTATTCTATATTTTAATAATGCATCATGTTATGTTCAAAAATGTAATGTACTTTTTTGTCATATGCTAATATTAGTCATAGAGATTTTCTGATCACACATGCTATTAATGCCGGTCACAAGGTTTTAAACTTCTGCCTATGCGTCATTATTGAACAAAGTGCTCAAGAGCGAATTCTAATCACTTCCCAGTGCCATGGGAGCATGAAGATGCATTGCTGTCTAACGAAATTTGTAAAAAAAAAAAAAATTAAAAAAAAAAAAAGGCTGGGAAAGAGTGACTCTCTAACGAGAACAGACCCAATCGTCTTCACCGGGCTATGAATAGCGTATCCAGACCTGAATCCCAGCTCGAAGGCATACCTCTGTACCGCTAACTGGTTCTTTCACCACATCTTTCAGTGCCATTTAAAGACACTGCTCTCTCTTCTGGAAAAATAATGGCCCTCGGGTGTTCTGAATCCCGTCCGTGTACCCCTGCGGTTTGTAGTCTGTTTGCACGACAGCAGGGCACCTGGAAAAAGTTGACCCGTGCCATTCGGGATTTTACAAATAGCTTTTCATGCCTGACATGTTTGTCTGATTGATACTGCTCCTACTCACTCGCGCTCTCTCTCTCTAGGTTCCGTGCAGATACCTTGGGAGCGCGCTATATCCCCCAACAAAGTGCCCTACTACATCAAGTAAGTTCAGCCGTGAGCCACCCGCAGTTAGTGTGCAGCAGCAGCAGCAGCAGCTTGCGCTCCAAACCAGTGGTGACGGACATCAGGTTATCGAGCCACGAGAGGACAGAGAGAGATGCCCCAAACACAATTACTGTTCCCTGGTGCAGAAGATTATTGTGCTTTGATATGAATAATATTTCGACCGCACAGAGACTTTGTCAGGCGGTCAAGCTGTTTCACAGCCCATTTCTGTTTGCACAGATATCAGTCAGTGAGGCCTGAACATTAATGGCTGTTGTCTTTTAAGGGAAAGTATTGGGTCTGGTGCCTCTGTTTTGTTCGATACTCCCTGCCGGCTGGAACCGTGTGTACCTTTGTGTTCCCGACCGGAATCCATCAGCGCATCCCCCACGCGAGGAGTGCAGCTGGGCAGTGTTTGTCGCCGGGCCGATCGATGCGTGCTCTTCTCGGGTAACGACGACCGAGTGAGCGGCTCCCGCGGCTCCTGGCTGACTGCCTGCTCCGCACCGCTCCGTGCCACTTGCCTGTTTTATTTGTCCTCGTTATTAATTCGTTTGAGACGTGCTTCTTTTCTCGTGGCTGGAGCTGCCACGGCCTGCTGCAGCCGAAAGTGTACAGCGTCCACGCGGCTGCTGAGAGCGGTCAGAGGTTTTATTTATTTATTTGTTTTGTCAGGCGCGCGCCAGCTCTGTGCAGCGCTAAGGGTTTTTTGTTCAAATTTGAGCACGGACTAGCCATTGTGATGCAGGGTAGGGTCTCAGGAATTTTTCCACTCCAACCTCTGTGTTTTTACTTTGTAATATGATTCTCCTACCTTGTATTTCTGTTTTTCATTCTTTATTTCTCTCTCTCTCTCTCTCTCTCTCTCTCTCTCTCTCTCTCTCTCTCTCTCTCTCTCTCTCTCACACACACACCGAGAGACTCGGTCCTCCGTTTATACTGAAATGTTGGTCTCCTTTCTCTGTTATTTCTCTCCCCTTTACTTCCTCCGTATCACTGTCGCTAGCCATCAGGCTCAGACAACCTGCTGGGACCATCCAAAGATGACAGAGCTGTATCAAGCACTGGGTAAGACGATTAAATTCAGGCTCGGGTCTTTCATCCTCGTGTAGCCTCCTACCATCATACACAATGCGTGAAGCGCACAGTACACGCGCACACACCTCAGTACCTTTCGCCTCATTAAAACCCTTCCCCCAGTGACACACCACTCTCATTAGCAGGCATGCGATTGCTATGCCAGCCTCTAATTAACAAGGATTAAAGGGCATTTTCCGCATGTGTTAATCTGAGCTTGCATGGTGCACCCAAACACCGACGCTACCGGAGCTGCTGCGGCCCACCCAGCCGATGTGTATGCAGGAGGGAGGGGCCTTGACTGGGAGGCGGAGCCAGATGCTCTTCTCTCCTCCGAATAACCCTGCTCACGTTCTCCCACCTCTCTTGCAGCGGACCTGAACAACATCAAGTTCTCCGCCTACCGCACGGCCATGAAACTGCGGCGGGTGCAGAAGGCTCTGAGACGTATGTATTCCTGGGACCTCCTCGCCGAGCCCCCGCCACCCACCTCTCGCCCGTCTCTGAGCGCATCCGACATCGATTAGCTACGGATACGGGCCTGGCTTGCCGTCTTTCTCGTTAGGGACAGTCATTTTCACGCAGCCTAATTACGCCTAATAACTGGTGTGATTACGCATCTTGTAGGGGGGTAATTGATCGGCCTGGATGCAGAATTAGGTGCGGTTTATCTGCGTCTCTCTCCCTCTCCCTCTCCCTGTCTATTGTGGGTATGCAGCAGGTTGACTACCTCCCAGCCTAGGAGTCACAGATGGGTGGAACAGAGCAGTCTCTTTAATGCTCCTCAACCTGTGTGCCCTCCCTCCTAGGGGTAATACTGCATAAGCGCGCGTCATCGCTCCCGTTTTGCCGCCTTCTTTTCCTTTAGCTCTCTCTTTCTGGCTCTGACGTCTCCCGCCATCACATTCTCGCTTTTTCACTTGCTCTCTCTCTTCTGTTCCTGCCCTTTATTTCGCCCTCTCTGCTGGTCCTGCTGTATGTCGTTGGAAGGATTAATTAGCAGCGTTACCGTAGAAACTCTGCAGCTTCCCATGCGGGCGTGCCGTGATTGAGGATGGCAGCACACAAAGAGCGTCCGCCAGGCTCTGCTGGGGTCTGGAAGGCCAACCCTAAAAGCACTCCAGCCACTCACTCCCTCTCTCTGTCATCTCATTATCGTATTATCCAATCAGGCGCAACATTAGTGGACAGCCTTAAATCTATAGATCCTCCGAAATGGCCCAGGAAAATGACTTTAGTACAGGCAAATTGAATTAATTTTCACTTTACACACATAATCCGTAACCCTGAACTTTAAACAAAGCAACAAGCAAGTGAGCGTTATGTATTCATCTCGTGTGTGTGTGTGTGTGTGTGCGTGTGCGTGGACACGTAGTGGACCTGCTGAAACTCACCAGCTTGGTGGAGGTGTTCAGAGAGCAGGAGCTACAGCATGGCGAGTATGTGATGGATGTGGTGGAGGTGATCCATGCGCTAACCGCCCTGTACGAGAGATTGGAGGAAGAGCGGTCCATCCTCATCAATATCCCTCTCTGTGTGGACATGTGCCTGAACTGGCTGCTCAACGTCTATGACAGGTACGGCCATATTTCCCACTATCCCTCCCAACTGTTCTCGCCCCTGTGACCGCCGCACTCCATCTGATCACACCCACTTCACCTTCGTCTGCCCGTCAAGGTTAGGCCCCGCCTCCACTTTGATTGCTGGCTTGATTTAAGATGCTCTTCCACATTGGAAGCATGTGTGGCTGTGAATAAGATTAGATCACAACAAAGACGAGGGGAAATCAAGGGTCAGGTGACCAATCACACATGTGGTGGAGCTAGAAGCTCCAGTTCCCTGCCAAAACTCTAGACTGAGAATGTTAGGTTGTTGGCTTCCAGCTAACATAAAAAGCAAAGCAACCTCCCAGTTTTTTTTAATTGTTTTCTTTTTTTTAATTTTTCTCTATCTGTCATAAATTTGTCTGTAGCAGCTCTTAAGTACCTGCTGTTAATGGCTAGAAATCACTGCTTTCACGCTGCACGTAACTTGCAGTAATTGGTTTTTTTTGGGTTTTTTTGTATGTTCTGCGATGAATGCAGAGAGTAAATGAGAATGAGCTGTGTGCAGGGGAACGTAATCACCAGGTCCCAGTCAGACAAGCAGGTTGAACGAGCCAGAGGAGTGTTCACTTTAGCAAACGGCTCCAGCGGGGCTGGGGGATTTCTCCCTACTGCGAGGAAACGGCTGTTTCTACTGTTACAGGCGATTGTGTTTTTTAGAGCTTGCTTAAAACATTCTGAATTTGTTTACTGTTGTTGGAGCACATCGCTCTTCGTATCTCCGTCAGGTGTGTCCAATACCCCTAAACCTAGAAATGTTGTGGCCTTTCTAGGGGATTTAAGTGAGATCCAGAGCATGGGGGGGTGCCCTTTGCCCTTTGGCCTTTTCATCATGCTCAGTCTCACTACAGCTGGAATTCGATGAATGCTGCTAGACTTAACTGAACACTGGTTCTGTCACTGTGTGCCATCTCACGTTTAGATTTGAGTCCCAGACTGCCGAAGCATGGGAGTCGACCTTTTTGGGGTGATAGCACCGCTAAACCAGTGGAAGCGTCTGCCTAAGTCACTTCCTCCAACATCTCTGGACATTAGCCAGGCGAAAAAAATCAATCACGGGACATGAGTGCATACAAATGGCAGCTTGTTTATAAAGAATGCGCACGGCAACAGCCGCCCTGCCTTCAGCGGCACTCTGTGTACGTTCTGAAAAAGAGGCTGTTCATCCGAACCTGGCCTAATTCTGGAGTTTTTAGGATGTGAGAGAAAGATGAAAAGAATATAGTGAGAGAGGAATGAAAAGAGGATGTGAGAGAGAGAGAGAGAGGGCCAACTGAAACACGGTGGAAAAAGTGATTATAATTCCAACTGGGTATATGGGCAAACTAGGGGTTAGGGGCATTTACTAGGACTCAGTAGTGAAGGTTTTGCAGTTGACCCGGTTATGCTGACTTTCTTTCTATTTTCAGAGGTGTTTAGACACATGCCACCATGTGTGAATGATAACAGTTCAAAGCTTCCCAGTCCACCCTTCTCCTCCGTTTTCTTCCCAGTGGCCGGAATGGTAAGATGCGTGTGCTGTCTTTCAAGACAGGCCTGGTGAGCCTATGCAATGCCGACATCCAGGAGAAATACCAGTGTAAGTACGCCCAGTCAGGCATGCAGCACTAAAGCCACAGAAGTCTGCCTCTGAAAACATCTCTCTCTCTCTCATCCTCTTTTCATTTCTCTTTATTTTTCTTTTTATCTTTCTCATTCTCTTTCCACTCACACACACACACACACACACACACACACACACACACACACACACACACACACACACACACACACACACACACACACACCTTTTATGCTCTGCTGAGCATTTATTACTGTAGATACTACTACTGTGCTACTATGCCAATACCCAACACTAACCTTAATCTGTGGCTATCTTATTTTTTTTTTTTTATAAGAAAAGCTGAATTTTGTACAAAATGAGCATTTTTTCATAAAAGCCATTGGAACTTGCCAAACGTAGAAATGTATTTTATCACTACAGGAAGAGTGACAGGGTATATCTCTCACACACACACACACACACACACACACACACACACACACATGCATGCAGGCATGCGCTCACATGCACGCATGTCCATTATCCTAATGGAGACAATATTTCGGTAACGCCAAAAGCTTTTTTCCCCGTTGTTTAGCTAAAACATGAGACCCATGTGCTGGCTTTGTAGCGACTCTCTCGTTTAGTCCTTTTTCCCGCACTCACTCTTATGATCCGATATTTCACGTATGGCTATGCAACCGAGAAAGGGACAGTTTTATGAGGTCAATCCAGCCGCTTTTACGAGCAAGACCTTGTAAATAAACGTGCGGAGTGGCACATGAGAACCACAGGCCCCTCGGAGGCTCTGAGAGAGTGCGGAGTCAGGAGGTAGGAGCAGAATTCCGCCCAGCGGGTCGGAGGCAGGCCTGCGTACTGTCAGGACACCATCTGTCAGCTGCCGTAAAACCCAGACACCACTTCTGTCAGATAGGGTTTATACTACTGTAGGGGGTGGGAGAGAGTGAGGAAAAAAAAGAGAAAGTGTGACGAAGAGAGAAATGGGGTGAGAGGACAGATTGGGGGAGGGAGAGTCTGTTCCGTGTGTTTCGGTGTTAAACCCCATTTGTTCAGACGGCACAGAGATCGGCTCCCATCACCTACTGAAGACGGACGCGTCACCCTCTTTGCAACACCCACGTTGCACCTGCACATGCTGGCTGCTTTATTGAGTGCTCCTACCTTAGAGGTGCATTTTAGAGGTGTAACTGTAACTGTTGCCGTGTGCTGTAGCTCCCACCCCTCCTGTTCCTGGCTGCCGGGTCTTTGCTGGGCAGATGTTATGTGGGTGGCAGGCACAGCGGTGCCACTGACACGATAGTAGCATGAGAGTGGCTCTTTCACTCATATATTGGACATGGCCAAGTTGCTGGAGTTTTTACATAAGCATCACTGCCGAGTTAACAGCTGTCTGACACTTAAAACAATCTAGCCAGTAATAGTGCAGTGGCCAGAAACTGATCACTGATAAAGGCTTGCAACACCAATTGCGCATGACAGCGGACGGGTTGGTCTCTAACTGCATACCCAATAAGCTGTGTCTAATAGCTACATGTTTGTAATGAAGTAGGTGGTGTATTTTTGGCAGTGCAAGTGGTGCTGTGTGAAACATTTGGAAATGGGCAGCTGCAGTAGCCTCCCACAGCTGTAACCAGCTACCAATTTCACGTACACCAGCATTTGAAGTTTGTCAAAAGCTTTTGTCTGGGTTATGGGTCCTTGCGTGTGCGATCGGGACCGTGTGCTGTCTACTGTCTGTGCATTTTGTGAGCCTTGAGCGGCAGGCTAACAGCATCTGCTTAATGAGGGAGTGTAAATTGTAACTGGTGCTCAAAAGACGCTGTGCTGGAGCATCTGCTGTTATCGGTGTGGTGTGTGGTGTGGGGGGGGGGGGGGTCCTTCCAGCCAGGCGCGTGTTATGGGGGGGACGGTACGGCTGCTGCAGGTGGTGGCTTGATTAGGGCAGCGGTGTCTGCTGTTGCATACGGGGGGCAGCAGGCAGGGAGAATGCAGGGGAGCTGCAGCAGTTGCATACACGTGTGAGTTATGCAAGCAACCGGTTTGTGTGTGTGTGTGTGGGTGTGTGTGTGCGCCAAGAGTGGCGAGTGCTCTTGTTTCCAGAGCTATATATATTTGCGTTTTCAAGCTGCGGTTGGTGCACAGACATGCTTGGCACCTCTCTGGGTGAAGAAGTCCCCATGGCGAATGTTAAGAGTTGGCATTAGCAGTTCTGCTAGCTCTCCTGAGGCTACCCTCTAAGAGAGAGAGCCATTTCGAAGAGGAAGAGGGAATACTGTGCCATTGTCTCACTGGGCGGCCCAGAAGTCCGTGGAGACCCGTAGGACTCCTGTAGGCATACTAGCCTAGATGTCAGTTAATTTCCTTCCTTGGTAAAAATCTATCAGCTAACTCCTCAATCATACCAGTGCACTGGGCAAATACGCGTACAGAAATACCAGCCATTTCAGTAATTTCAAAAGAATTAGCCGTACACCCAGGCTTCCATGGAGAGTCTTGATAGTTTAGTATTATATATTCAGAATTTCCTTTCCTTACAGATTAAATGTTGTACTTGGTGAACTCTATACACACACATGCACATATACATACATACATACATACATACATACATACATACATACATACATACAGACATTATATGTATAGGTGTGTATATATGTGTGTGCGTGTATGTATGTATGTATGTATGTATGTATGTGTGTGTATATATGTATATATATATGTATATGTGTGTGTGTATATGTATGTATGTATGTATGTATGTATGTATGTGTGTGTATATATGTATATATATATATATATATGTGTGTGTGTGTGTGTGTGTGTGTGTGTGTGTGTGTGTGTGTGTGTGTGTGTGTGTATATGTATGTAATGTAATATATACATATACACACACACACACACACACACACACACACACACACCCTCTGTGTGTGTGTCTCTTTAGACCTGTTCAGTCAGGTGTGTGGGCCCAGTGGCCTGGCGGATCAGAAGCACCTTAGTGTATTGCTGCATGAGGTCATCCAGATCCCCCGGCAGCTGGGTGAGGTGGCTGCCTTCGGGGGGAGCAACGTGGAGCCCAGCGTGCGGAGCTGCTTCCGAATGGTGAGCCCTGAGCAGCCGCCCCGAGACACAGATTTATTCCTCTCTCTCTCTCTCTCTCTCTCTCTCTCTCTCTCTCTCTCTCTCTCTCTCCCACTCTTTCATGGATTTGTGATCTCCAAAGCTCTCCTTTTCCCTCTGCTGCTGTCATCTTGCTAGGCTGATAGAAACACTGCTGCTGTGGGTAGAAAGTAAGCTGTAGGACGCGGGAGGGAGTTTCTGCGCAGGACAGAGACAGAGAAAAGTCCAAAAAAAAAAAACCCCCAAAAAAACCACCCCAACCCCAAAATAAACCAGAGCTCGCTTTCGTCTCCATTTGCTCTCTGTTGCGAAGCTTTCTTTTCTCTGATGAGCCACTGCATCAAGCGTTCTTTTTGGGTTGCTTCTGGTCACTTCTCCCTCTCTCTCATTTCTCTTTGAGATGGCAAGCAATCTTGCGAGCAGCACTGGGGTGATTTCCCCCGGGCAGGCAGGAATAATGAGAGCTGCTCTCTGCTTCTCCTTCTCCCCTGGACTCTGAGCTTTCACACAGGGAAAGTGCAGCTTGCTGGCTTGTTTTTTTTCATTCGTGATTTTGATACGACCAGCTGTGTTTCGGCTTTGTAGACAAGTATATTGCAGACAGGCAGCTTGTTGTTCTGAGGGTTTTTTTTGTTTGTTTGTTTGTTTTAAAAGAACACATCTGATGTCCAGTCATGTTCTTAGTGCACACCATCCAATGACGGGAGCTGTCAGAAGACTGGCCAGGGGAGTGGCATACCCAGATCCCTGTGCAAGACTGAACCCTCTTCTTCCTGTTGCAGTTTGACTGGGCCAGGAAGGTTGTGCCTTCGCTAGGACACACTGCATGTGAAACGACGGAGTGGAGGTTTAAGGCTTGCTGCGGTCTCCTTCGTTTTCTGAATGGGGCTATAATTCCTGGACCACTGCAGTGGCTTCCTGGAATCTCGTGGCATTTAGATGCATGGATGAACTCGTTATGGATCTGGCACGGGAGCAAGAGGCTTTTGGAGAGTGGGCTCTTAAACCTGTAATTCTTGGATGTGTTGTCGATCCATAATGAAATCTTCTCCTATTCAAGAGTGTGACTGTGAGATCCGTCCTGCATAATTAAAATCCTTTCGGTTTGCACCATTGTTCCATTTCAGGCATTTTTAATAGCAAATGAAATTCTGGTACGGTGCCAATCAGAACTTCCCAAATTACTAGTTTATCACTCACTGCATTAAAAGTCAGACTGATAACATGGTGCAGCTGAGAGTGTGTGTGTGTGTGTGTGTGTGTGTGTGTGTGTGTGTGTGTGTGTATGCAGAAGGAAAGACTGGTACCATATACCGTGTTTGAAATGAGATCTGAAGTTCTTGATCCTTGAAAGAGGACTGTGACTCTCCTGGTCTGGTGTAGTTAGTGTTCTAAAGTTCAGGTCTCCACTTTGGTTTGGATATAAATGAGCTAGTAGCCTTATGCCTCTCTCTCTCTCTGTGTCTCTCTCTCTCTCTCTCTCACACACACACACACACTGTCAGGAGGTTCTACACTCTAGTGGCAGCTCAATGCCACATGAGGCCTATTCACATTAATTATGGTTTTTTGCCTGCGCTACAAAGGGACCCAAAGGAAATGCACCTTTTAATGCATTTTTGATGTGCGTTTAATGAGAATTTAGCACATTATTGACTTTTTTTTGTCTTCTGCTCTTCCTGTGACACTATAATATTCATCATGCTTAAGCTCACATACAGTGCTCACAGAAGTGCCTTCCGTAAGGTTTCTAATGTTTTTCTGTAACAAATATAACAAAGTATTATTCTAGCTAGTCATTTGTTATTTTGGGTACTGAAAGATTGTCCTTGGGCTTTGTGGTTCTGCACTGCCTAATTAGATTTAAAAATGCACTTGCTAGCAAACACATTGTCAGCATGTGAATAGAATGGAGCAGAATGGATATTACCTAGATGGCAGTTTATCACCGCGGAAATGCTGCCTCGTGCGTGTGACATGCTCTTCCTGTCCTCTCTGCCTCTAGGCTCCGGGGAAGCCAGCCATCGAGGTAGCCCACTTCCTGGAGTGGATGGGCCTGGAGCCACAGTCAGTGGTGTGGCTGCCTGTCCTGCACCGCGTGACTGCGGCCGAGTCGGCCAAGCACCAGGCGCGGTGCCACGTCTGCAAGCAATGTCCCATCAGGGGCTTCAGGTGGGCATCCTCCTCGCATTGTCCCTACTGCGCACCCCTCCGCAAAAACCGCCGGGGGGACGCTCCTATCCGGCAACACATCTGGCTCGCTCCGCCTCCGATGTGTGATAAGAGTGGATCAGTGTAGAGCTGCAGGGCTGGACGCGTGCAGTGGCGATAACGAAGGATTTCTGTTCTGTAAGAGAAATGTCCTGTAAAGACTTCCTGTCCTGTGGCGGTTTGCTGCTGTAGGTACCGGAGTCTGAAACAGTTCAACGTGGACATCTGCCAGACGTGTTTTCTGACCGGACGAACAACCAAAGGCAAAAAGCTCCATTACCCCATCATGGAGTATTATACCCCGGTATCGTCTCTCTCTCACACACACACACACACACACACCACTACATGCTGTCTGTACAGCAAAATGCAGCACAAGCTCACTTTTCTGATGCTTTTTCCTCTGGGCATAATGTCTCCCATCTGTGCCAAGTGGCTGCCTGGTTGGTTATGGGCTCAACTTGGAGGCAGATGATTATTATGTAGCTGAACTAAAGTTATTTCCTTTTTCTTTCATTGCTCCATAGATGTTTAATTTACTCACCGTCTCTGTGTGTGTGTGTCTCTGTGTGTGTGGGTGTGTCTCTGTGTGTGTGGATGTGTCTCTGTGTGGGTGTGTCTCTGTGTGTGCGTGTGTGTGCGTGCATTGCACTCACCTCCCCCTCCCCGCTCACGGGGCAGACCACCTCCGGGGAGAAGATGCGGGACTTTGCTAAGACTCTGAAGAACAAGTTCCGATCAAAGCAGTACTTCAGCAAGCACCCTCAGAGAGGCTACCTGCCAGTGCAGACACTCCTGGAGGCTGAGAGTGGCGAAACGTACGTCTGAGACGCGGGGCCAGCAGCGGGCCAGGCAGCGCTGTCGAGTGATTGCTTTTGATTTGAGTGGTTGCTTTTGATTTGAGTTGCGTAATGTAATGAACGAGAGGAACGGGGCGTAAGGCAAGTAGTCTTTTTGAGGTTGATTGGGAGAGAGCTTACAAGGAGAGAGTGATGTTTCTGGGAGTGTGAAAGGTGTGGGTTTGACACACACGCGCACACATGCATGTGCCATGCATGCACAAATGTGCACGCGCACCCGCACACGCTCCCGCACTCATGCATTCACAGCTAATGGACTCCCGTGTTAACATATTGGTGTTTGCGTGTGTGTGTGTGTGTTCGTTCTTCCTGGCAGGCCATGTTCCTCTCCACGGCTGCCCCATGCGGACACACATAGCCGGATCGAGCACTTTGCCAGCAGGTAGGAGATTTGTCACGCATGGGTGGTGCCCAATATCCACCCCCACTCCAGCATCTGCGCCCTGATTAGTGTATCGATCCACTCTACATGGACACACTAAAAGCAAAACCATTCTCTCCAGACAAACACTTTAGCCAACAGCAAGACGGATGGGTTGAGGGAGAGAGAGAGGTGAGGTGAACAGGGTTCAGCTGCTCGCGCCAGCCAGAATTAAGGCTGCATGCAGTGAGGTTGGCAGCTGCCAACTCGGATCAGCGTCTGCCATGTCATGGCTCACACACCAGCAGTCATTTAGAGGCAGATGAGTGTTATGCAGAGAAAGGTCACAGACCAGGTCCAAAGAACAATCCCCGATCTGTCTCCCACCTTCTCCATGTCTCTCTTAGTATTGCAGAGACAGCTGTTATGGCATTGGTAGCGCAGTGGCAGTGGTTAAGGTGCTTGACTTGTAATAGGAAGGTTGCTGGTTCAAGCTCCACCACCGCCAAGTTGCCACTGTTGCGTCCTTGAGCAAGGCCCTTAACCCTCAATTGCTCAAGTTGTACTCAGTCTTAATTGTAAGTTGCTTTGGATAAATGCGTCAGCTAAAAAAATTTAAATGTAATGTAAATGGTACTAGCGTGCATTCAATTAAAAACACATACACAGAATATGCTGGCTCTTGGAAGTTCAGTGGGGCCCAAAAATGCCCTTGACTGTGTTTGATAGCAGGAACACACACCCACCCACCGCTCAGCCTCTTTGTCCAGCCGATCACACCGCCGACTGCCTTGGCACATGCGTAGTTTGCGCTGTCTGGAATGTTTTCTCTGTTTCTTCTCCGTCTCTCTCTCTCCCCCTCTCTCCCTGCTCCATGTGCGCCACTCCTCCTCCTGCACGCTCATCTTTCTCTTCATCTCCCCCTTTCTTTTCCAGTAGCCACCCCATGCTCTTTTGCTCCATTCTCACCTTGCCACTCCGTCAGTCTCGCTCATCCGCTTTCTCTTCTCCGCCAGTTCACTTCTCTCTTCACTGCGCTGGCGGTGTCAAGTGCTCACGCTCTCTGAAATTACCTCCAGTACTTCCACCTCCTGACTGAAGTATTTTGCTGCAGGAGCCTCTGGCGTACGCTGGGAGCACGGAGCTCCTGTGCATGCTGGCGGGCACGGTGCAGTTCCACCCCGTATGTCAGAGCAGCAACAATCGCTCACGGTTATTTTGTGAAGAGGCTGGTTTGTGACGGCCGCTCCTCTCTGACGGCACTGTGCTGGACCGAGGGTGGGCTGGAGTATGGCTTTGCTCAGATGTCAAACTCGGAGGAAGGCTGCTGTTATGTGCGTGCGCGTGTGTGTGTGTGCTTGGGTTCGTGTGTGAGTGCGTGTGTGGGCCTTGTAAAATGATGACATTTGTTTTTTCTTGTCGCTTGTCCTCTGCACTGTGCACACAATTATCAGGCAGGTTGTATTTTTGAGAATTTATTTTATTACTGAATGACTACATTGCTGAATATTTAAGAAAGTAAAAGTGAGGTTTTAGCTTTCTTAAAATATGTGTGCATAATTATTAAGCCACTACTGGTGTGCAGAATTATACAACTAAATGAAAAATGGAAATTTTCCCATCTCACTTGTTTTTCATCCGTTAAAGTGAGAATAACTCAATTTGCAAATAAACATTTCTAACGTAAAAAAAAAATAAAAAAATCCGAGACCAATATAGCCGCCCTTCTTTTCAATAACAGCCATAAGACTTCCATTCATGGAGTTTGTTTCTTAATCTGTGGATGAGCAAGCTTTTGTGCAGCAACAACCACAGCCTCCCAGACACAGTACAACAGAGCTGTACTGTTTCTCATCGTACATCTCCTGTTTAAGAAGGGCCCACAAGTTCTCAGTGGGGAACTTATAGGGCCACGTCATTATTCTTTAAGAGGCCTTTACTGGCTAGCCATGCAGTGGAGTACTTTGATGCATGCAATGGAGCATTACTGTACCACTGCTTGAAGAAAGTGTCTTCTAAAAACTGGCAGTAGGTTTGGGAATTGATTTTGAGTTCAACTTCAACCCAAAAAGGTCCAACTAGCTCATCTTTAATAATACCAGCCCATAGCAGTACCTCACCGAAGTGTCGAAGTGGAACTCTGTGCCCGTTACTGATCCAGCCACGGCTCAGCCATCCATCTGGTCCGTCAAGAGTCATTCTAGTCTTATCGGTTTTAAAACCTTTGAAAAATCTGATATTTCTTGGCCCAGTCTTGACGTTTCACCTTATGTGTCTTGTTCAGTGGTGGACAGGGTTCAGCCTGCCATACCTCGGCCACGCTTCTGAGTACTGAACACCTTGTACTTCTGGGCCCTGCAGGTAGGTTGTAGTTCTGGATCATGACAGCACTGGAGGATAACGGCTTCCTGGCCACTTCAAGTTTGGTTCTTCTCCGATCTTTGGCAGTTAACTTTGTCTTTTTTTCTCAACACGTTTCGTGTGACTTTGTTGATTATTTGCAGCAAAACGTTTGCTGGTTCTGTGATGTCGCCCCAATATCTTAGTGCTGCCTCCCTCTGAAAAACTTTCTACAATTTTTGACTTTTCAGAATCAGTTAAATCACTTTTTTTGGCCCATTTTGCCTGAGGAAAAGAAGCCACCTAAAAATTATGTGCACTGTGGGTGTTGATCTCCTTAGGCCACACCCTCCCTCATTACACAAATACACGTCACCTGATATGCTTAAATCCAGTAAGCATTTAAAATTATACAGCTCGGAGTTGGAAAATGTGCATAAAAATATGTTCAAAATACTCTCTTGCCTAATAATTGTGCACACAGTGTACGTAATTTAAGCAACCTTCAAGATCTGAGTCCTGGCTAAATGGGGAAGAAAAAGAGTTTTATCACTCGGAGAAGAATGGCAGAGCCAAAGGTCGCATCTCCGTTTTGCAGCCAAATGTAAAACTCCCTTTAATTCAGGTTTATCTTGCGTCTCCCTGTCCCGCGTAAAGAGGGAGGGAGAAACTCACTAAATGAGGAATTACTTTATTTATTCCCCTAATCTCAAGACTCCCTCTGAGCTCTAATAGAACATTGACACCAGAGAGGAAAGGGAAGACTACAGTGTAGTCTTGGTCAACATCTGCGGGGGCGGTGTGTGTGCGTGTGGGTGTGTGGGAGGGGAGTGGTCATTTGGCTCCCGAGAGACGGAGGGTTGTTTTTCTTTTAATGCTGTAACAGGCGAGCGGCTCGGCGTCTGTATTAATGGGGTGCCCAGTGGGAGACCTGACGCACGACGTGTGCAGCTCCGAAGGGATAGATTCACACGAGCATCACTGGCAATGAAGGGCCTTTGCAGAAGGAGACCTTTTTATCATCAAACAGACAGCACATCAGAGAGGGAGAGAGTTTCAACTCACTGAGACTACCGATAGGGCACACTGGCACATTACAGGTCATGTTGGGTTCTTGCACATCACGTATATTAATATGTGTTAATATAATCCAAACTCAGTTTACACTCATTGTCACTGACTTTTAATGCCTTCTTGACACGCAAAGCAATATAGCAACAATTTTTATTCGTTTTTTTCCTTCTCTTTCTCTCTCTGTCTCTCTCACACACACTCTCACACACACACACACACACACACACACACACACACACACACACACACCTGACTGCCCATAAAGTACCCCTGATTTCTTGTCTTGCCTCCAGGGACTTGCTTCTCTGAAAGCAACCATCGCGTCCTCTAAACGCAAGTTAGTTTTCCCAGGGGAGCAATTTGATGCGGCTCATGGATCTTGTAAGCGGCTTGAATTTGGCGTTGTCCTAGCTGTGTCCAGAATATACAAGGACAGCGAGCGTAGCAGTCAGTGGCTGGCTGAGAAAGGGAGCTCGGATGATGCAACCCTGACTTTGTGGCAGAGCCTTCGTCATTCCAGTCCATCTGTATAGGCACATCTGAAGAACTGTTTAGTGGACTCTCTGGCTCCCCTCTACCACAGCTATAGGCTATGCAAGGCACTTTGCACTTTTCATTATTGGCTCTGCAGGGGCCTGCACCGCCACTAATTCACAGGCTGCCCTGGTGCCAACCCCCAATTGTACGTACACCCCCCCCCCCCCCCCCCCCCCACACACACACACAACATAAGGGTGACTCGAAGCCAGAAGAGTGCAGAATGTTGCTAAAAGCAAAGTTCCAACAACGAAGTTCCTCTGCTGTGGTCAATGTGCGCTCTCCGTGGTGCTGAAGTCCTGAGGGCTAACGGTCCTGTATGGCAACGCCTGCCATCAGGAGTGCATTAATGTATCTGCTCTTGCTGGAAAATGATTCCCTTGAGTCCTTCATATAAACATCATCTGATGAATAAACAGCCCCCGCAGTCGGAGCAGTGACGGTTGATCAAAGTGGTGACCAGGGCTGCTTCTGGAGATTTAGCCCCCTACTACCCAAACCATGGAGCTCAATCCCTGGAGTTAAATGCATGAAATTCAGTCCATGAGCTGATATACCTGAACCAGCTAATCAGGCCCTTTGGTAAAATTTAGGATCATATTTATCCTGTATATGCTCCCTTATGTTAGATTAAGCTCTGCAGACCTCCAGGCTTTGGGGAGACCCTTGTGTTGATGAAGATAATATTTGCATGTTATGTTTGCTGCAGGAGTAGATTATAGTGTAAATGTTTTTGTATCACATGCATATCACTTTTTATTTTCTGGCTATGAGGAGTAACTCTTCCACCTTCACTATTGTGTGGCTGACCTATATAGGTATATATGCACTCTGCTGTAATTTCTACCTCCCTTCCTCCCTCTCTCTTTCTCTCTCTCTCTCTCACTCTCTTTTTCTGGCAGGCTGGCAGAAATGGAGAGCCAGAGTTGTTCCTTCTTCACTGACAGCCTCTCTCCTGATGAAAGTCTGTGAGTATGCCCCCCCCCCATACTGAAATCTTCCATTACCACCAAGGCCCCCGTGTGTGTGTGTGTGTGTGCGAGTGTGTGTGTGCGCGCGTGCGTGCCTGAGCAGTCTGCCTCATGTGTTTGTATGCGATCATGCGCCCATATGCCTATGTGTTTACGTTTCAGGGTCAGCTAAGATGTCATATAAAATTTTTTATTTTTTTTCGAAAGACAATGAAAATGACCCAGGGTGATGTGTGCCTGGTCCCCCGCCGTCATATTAAAGTTTTTGTGATTAAGGAGTGTGGTGATGGGAGTAAATAGATCGGGCTGTGCCGGCGACTCTTGTAGGGCGTTGGGCTGGAACCATTCAAATGCCCCAGAACGCACTGTTTGGAGCTGGGAGCAGCAGGAGAGGGCGAGGTTCCTGTCTGTCAGGCATACATAAGTGACATAAGGTGGAGCCTTCACATGAACATGAACATCAACCCATCAGAGGCTGCAGTCACGATGAAACACTGGCTCTGTGCGTGTAGATGGGAGAGTGCGGGGCAGAGGATTCTTTGAGGCTTAAACGCAGGCCATTAGTTGCTGCCCTTCCATGGAAACTAGTTCTTATCATTACATTACCAGCCTTTGGGGCTTTATGGGCTGCCCTGACAAAAGTATTGGGACACATGTAGTTTAGTGCAAAATGCATTTGTTGAGTAAACCTTTGGCCTAATTAACTTAGAATGTGATGTGGAGCCACCTATTTCCTCAAGGCATTGCATGCGATTGTGTTCTTCTCAGTTCTTCTGCAGTGACACATACTGACATTTGCACTGAATGGCACCCTACAATTATTTATCTGTGAACATCTGTTCCTTTTGTGGCATTTTCCATTGAGTCAGTGTGGAATGCTTCCCAGTTGAGTTTCTCTGCAATGTGAGAGGCTGTTCCACTACATTTCCATCTACTAATATATCATTATCTCATCACAATATACTGTAACTAGGACCATTGATTGGAATCTCTTGATAGACTCATTTCAATTGTCACAAATTTGCATCACATCTATTCTGAAACTGTAAGTGGAAAATGCTACACTTTGACTTAAAATCCAAGTATAGTCTTACCCACTTTGTTAAAGTGAGCTTATTGTCTTGTGCTAGTTCACTTGGCTTCTGTGTCTGCATGTGCATGCAGGCACGTAGCTGCCATGTATGGGTGCACTTCTTTGCTCTGTATTTTGGAGCACACTCTCACTGAGCACACGCATGCATGGTGTGGGACCCCGCACGCTGCAGCCCACTATAGTCCCTTGACATTGCTCCCTGCGTGTGCCTCGGGCTCCTTGTGCCCTGCTGACAGGCCCTCTGCTGCTCCAGAGCCTCCAAAAATCCTGCTTGCGTTACCATCTCAGAGCTGCAGCTGCCGTCAGTGGGCTTTGTCTCTGTCATGCATCATGTCACGCATGAAGAGTGCTGTAACGTGCAGATTGTTGGGCAGTGGTTAAATGCAGAATTGCTCACTTATTTGTACTGCAGTTGTTGGATTGTAGCTATAATTTTTCTCATGTTGCAATTGAACTAGATCAAAAGACCATGCGAGCAAGGCTGATGGGCTCTCCCCCTACACGTTCATTGTGGGCTTGTGTGTGTGTGTGTGAATGACTGATGGTACATCTGCGAATGTTCTATAATTTGGTGTGCTCTAGTGTGCTGTGAACACTGTGTGGGCTTCCTAGTAAAAGTATGTACGATGGAAACAGTGCTTCTAATCTCTGCGGCTATGCCGGTGGATTTGTGGCTCTGTGCGTCTCACCGTGCATGGTGCCTACACGCATGGGCTTCCCTACGCATGCTGGCGTGCGCGCACGTGCGGCTGCGATGCTGCCGGCTCTGCGCACGTCTTGCTGCTCCCTGGACTGCGTGTGCCTTGGCTCCGGCCATATGGAGGTGCGCACGTGTGTATGCGCTGTTGGCTGTGGCAGCTCAGTGTGCATTGTCTCCTGTGCGGGGGGACTCAGGGATGAAGATCAGTACCTCCTCCATCACCCCAGCCCCGCCCTGGAGCAGGACTCCCCGCCTGGGCCACACCCACTCGCCCACCTTGACTACCACAACAAGGAGGAGCTGCAGCGCACGCTGGCCCGGTTGGAGAACGAGAACAGGTGAGTGGTGTGCATGTACGTGTACACACACGCACACAGCCTCAAGGTCTCCCAGCCCTGCTGTTTATTTACTAAAAATGGATGGCACTCAGTCACAATGTAATGCCACCCTAGCCTACCGGCCAAAGGACTGTACACTCTGCAAATGCCTGGCATGGTGATTTATGTATTTGCTGTACTCAGCGTCTCCGTTCAGTAGAGACAAATGGCTCCCGTTCATCTGAGACTGATGAGCTTCAAGTTATTCAGAACTTTGCCGCTTGCACCAAAACGAGGACGGTTTTATTTCCTTCTGTCTGTGTGCCTGATTGACTGGGATCCTTTCACCCACACTGACTTGCATATCGATGCCGCCGAACGCACCTGCGTACAAGCGATGACTTCCAAACGGTTAAACTAAAATGAAATTTTATTCATCGCTGACCAGGGACGTCATAGCGACTGCAAGCCACCTCTCCGCTTGGGTTGTGGGAGTGCTCCCTTGCACTCTTTTGCGCAGGAGCCTTGTTTCTAGGCGTGTGCACCCCACCCCGGAGTGAAACATCTGAAACCAGGACGGCAGTAGTTCGACACCTTTCTATTAGCGCTTAATTCCGAGCCGGAGGCCGTGGGCATCTAAATGACTCATTTGCATTTTCCTCTCCTTCTGCCTTGTTACAGGCCCCTGCTTCAAGCCCAGTGTCAGAGGTCGGATGGAGCTTTTTCCAGCTATCAGTCGTTAATCAGGATTAATAACAAATGTCCGCGGGGCGTCTGCAACCTTAACCGGCTTCATAAATCTGCACTTCCCCCAGCTGTTGGTGGTCCCTTCAAAGGCGGCGTGATGGCTGCCTCTGTAAAGGCTCCAATTACTATTACCATAAAAAGCCACGGCATCGCTGCTGCCGATAACGAGCAGGCCGTCCGGTAAAGCTGAAGCTGACGGAACGTCTTTTTAATGCTCTGTGTAGTTAGCTGGTTTACGTCGGCCGATCGGTGTAATTTAATCAGACTTCCCACCGATTACCGGCTGATTTCGGTCGCTCTTTGTATGCTGAAAGTGATCAACCCTGAAAGCCACCGCACAACGTCAGCAAGCAGTCGAGCTGGTTGCAGCTGAGGTGGCATGACGTGGCGCAGAGCCTCCTACCGCTGTCCCAGTTCTCAGCCCAGCAGTGACTCTTGACGTATGGCAAAGCTACAGCAGCACCTCTGCACCTGGTACACTGGCACCGGCACAATACCCGCTACTGTGTCTTCCACCACCAATCCCACCTCAGTCTTAGCCGTGGTGGTCCACTAATGCATGATATTAAGTCAGCAGTGGTTCTGTGGGCTTAAAGTAGCCAGTGACAAACGGGGAAGAGGGCACGTGGCAATTGCGCATGACAAACAGTTGGGTTACAGTCTGAGTCTGTAAATGTGGACCTATAAAGTACACCTATAAAGAGGCCAGTGAGTGTGGGTGCAGGGTAAGCACTATGACCAGAGAGGGTGAGGCTTAGAGGTTTTCATTGGCGTTGAAGTCGGTGGTATGTGTCTGGTGTTGCTTACTTTGGTTGGAGCATATGCATAATACATCCATTCACATCTCATCAGGGAAATGGAAATGATAACAGGCATGCAGTGGGATGTGTATTACAGCGTCCAGGTTCCAGGGTTGTCCGTGTGCTCTGCTTTCATCACCGCGTGAGACATTTGCATAACAAATATATTCATAAGGATTGGAACAGTGATGTCAAGCTTGATAATTTTGGTATGCTCAAGCAGTGGATTATGGATTTTAGGCATAAAATTGTATATGATACAGAAAGTAGATGGCCTATACATTTTTAATGTTTCTGTATATTTTGTATTTATACAGTCACTTTTTACACTGATTTTGTATGTTCCATCCCACACATTTAAGTGAGCAGCAGTATTAAGACAGTTAGCCTCCGGGTGTTTTTAGACAGTCACTTGTATCATCTCTCACTGACTGCTGCCTACAGTTTTTGATCTTCCACTTAACGCCTGCCTTTAGAGTCAGTATGCCTAAAGCATTATAATGACTGCCTGACACGGATTTGGATGCTGAGAGGAAAGCAGTAACTCCTTCAGAACCGGAGCAAAGCTCCCAAGAAGAACAAACAATGATTCCGTGACAGTTCAGTGATTTTTCCATGGCTCGTGGCTTGCAATGATGGTTTTGTTTGCTCTGAATTTTGAATGATGTCTTGCTTTTTAAAAAATTTTTTTTCCCGTATCTTTGGAAAGTGACAATTTGGAACAGTGCGACTTAAAAGGGCATAAATGGTCTTGTATCTCCGAGTCGTGCGCACCTCTCGATCCTCAGACTTCTTTCTTACGGCAAAATGACAGTACTGAGCTTCGCTCGTTCAATATTGCCTCTGTTCCTGTAGGTCATTAGTCTGAGCAGGAGGCGGGGAGTGACAGCACATAGGCTGTTGGTGACAGTGATGGATGTGCTCTGGTGACAGGATGCTGCAGAGCGAGTACCGCCGCCTGAAATGGAGGCACGAGGAGGCGGCTGCCGCCGCCTCCAACCCGGGCGCGGCGGAGGGGGGCGCGGCCTCGCCCGTCGGCCAGCGCGACGAGGAGCTCCTGGCTGAAGCCCGGGTCCTGCGGCAGCACAAGAGCCGCCTGGAGACCCGGATGCAGATCCTGGAGGACCACAACAAGCAGCTGGAGTCGCAGCTCCGCAGGCTCCGTGAGCTACTGCTGCAGGTAAGGCCGGCCGGAGCATGGCCCGCGTTCGACACGGGCAGGGAGACGGCTTTCTAATGCCGAGGTGTGCGGGGCGCCAGGGGAGGGGGTCGTTTTCCCTCCCTTCACCTGAGTAAATGCCGATTTTTTTTTTTTTAAGGCACATAATAATAAGAGCGCATGTTCGTGAATCTCCATGAATGATATGGAAGGACAGAGATGGTAAAACACTGGCAGACTTTATGGGAATGAGGGAATTGGGGTGGGGGGGGGGGATAAAAAAAAAAAACCTGTTTGAAATACAGACAGGAGCTTAAGGAACAATCAGGGAGAGAGAGGGAAAGGAGTGTTTTGAGGCTGCCAGTGGAGAGAGGGATGATGGCTAGGCTGCCTTGATGTTTCTGACACAAGAAAGTAGAAAGGGAGCAGCAGAGAAAGAGATTTAATGTCATAGGTAAAGAGAGGGGGATAGAGAGGGAGAGGGAGAGCAGAAGAAGAGACACAAATAGCGTCTGTCAAGATTGAAAGAGAATGGATGAAAACAGCAGAAAACTTCCAGCTCAAGGTGATTTCCAAAGGCACATATAGGGGAGAGAGAATATTTTGTTGAAATCAGCACTGCGCAGACAGAATATCCAGGGACATTTTGGGGGGGGGGCGAGACGGGAGGCAGACGGACAGAGCACGCGAGTGTAGACTGACGGCCCCATTTCCCAAATACAACAGAGAGAGGCGCCGAAGGCAAGAAAAGGAGAAACTGCATTACCAGTGTCTGAGGATGAGATGAGAAACAGGTGCTCCAGTGGTTCAGAAAATGAGAGAGGGAGAGTGAGCATTCCATTCCAGGACTGGTTAAAGTGGGACGACGACTGGCGCGTCATGGAAACAGAGATGGTCCACACGAACACGGGGGCTATGGCGGCGACGGACCGGAAGACCGAGAGGGAGAAGGAAGCTGGGGGGAGAGCTAACCGACGCTGAGGAACGCAGATCAGGGATGGTGTAATGCACAGGGACTATGGGAAATGAAACACCCGGATGTCTTGAGGTGCTGCCGCGGTGGAATTAGTGCGGGGTCGCTGGTGCCGTGTCAGGGCGATGAAGTCTTGAGACGTACTCCGCTCTCAGGAAACAAAACCTCCCCGCTCAAGCGAGCTGTCTCAATCCTCGTCGCTCGCGCTCTCCATGTTTGATGTGTCAGGAAGAGGGTGCTTTTCTCCCTCTGTTGTATCCCTGGAGAAGAGGCATCGCCTTTGGAAGGCACGGAGCGCAGGCCGAATCCCGGGCTAACATGTGCCTCGTTACTTCCGAGTTTTTGTGGAATTGAAAAACTTATGCGGCTCGGTAGAGTTCAGCTCCAGTTTTATGCTCATGGCTGTTGCCAAAGCATTAAAATAACAAAATAAGTCATTTATAAAGTTTGAGTGTGACTCGCTCATGTAGTGACATGCATCCAAAACACTGAATGTTGCTATTACTGTATTACTGTATTTTGCACTCTCCTCTACCCTTCTTTCATACTCCCACTCCCAGCCCAAAGATGACTCGGAGGCCAACGGCTCAGCTCCATCCTCTCTATCTTCACCTCACCAGGGGGGGCCACCGAGCAGAGAGACCACAGAGACTGACGCTGCAGGTCAGACCTGGTGCACAGACGGTCCCAGATTCCCTCCGCTGCCTTATCGTGCAACCTCTTCTTGCACCAAGGAGCAGGGGTATGTGCTTACTGTGGTCTAAGGCTAGCTGCCTTGCAGGGGACGATTTGGACCACGAGCAGAACACAGTGCTGCAGTTGCAGGAGGTGATCGAGCAGCTGAGGAACGTCTTCCCCTCTGAATCGGGCCATTGAGGAGGATGTGACCCGGGACCGAGAGGCCTGCTGTTTCGCAGGTCGGCAGCTCTTTTCAGATGACACTTGTTTGGCATGCCTACTGTCACAGATGATCCAGAAAGGATTTCAGGTTTGTTTCTCTACTCCTCCAGGTGGCACGTCGCTCCGCTCACTCCGGGCCGCGTCTGCGGCGTGCAAGGCAGACAGACAGGCAGATGGACCCAGCAGAGCTGGATGGCCCTCGTTCCCATTCCTGTGGCCCCAGGGCCCCGCGGCCTGGCCGAGACAGCCGGCGGGTCCCCCGTGTGATAACTAACCACCATCCTCCTAGTGCCAAAGGCCAGCGATTGATCCGTGCACTGTGCTAACCAGCCGCCTGCAGCAGCGAACAGGCCTGTGGGGCTCCTCCGGTACAGCACAGCTCCCTCTCAGCCAATCAGGCACTGAGAGGGAAGGAAGCCCCTTCTACTTACACCATGTGCCAGCAACTGCGCTTTCCTTATTTATTTGTATTTTTTTATTTACTCTTGCCTGCTCATGCAACACAAAGATTTGCGTGCGCAGGCCAGGCTGGTCCTCCCGTGGCCTCTGAGAAGAGCAGATTACTCTGCGCCAGAGGGAGGCACAGTGAGCTTTATTTGTTCTGTCAGGTTGACACATCCGCAACATAAGCCATCATTGCATACATTATTAAGTACGGTGGTACTCTGATTCATACCACCCACATCTTCCCCCCAACTCTCTCTCTCTCGTACGCTCTCTCTGACCTTCTCGTCTGTGCTATTATATTTGCCTTTCACACAAACTCAACACGCATACATGTCGCTGTCTATATCCAAAGGATCAGTGAGGAGCTAAGTGGTTACTTTCCAGCCGTTTGGCTTGCCGGGTGTGGGGGGGAGACGTCCCTCGCCGAGGGCGATTTGTAGTGCAGCAGTTTTCTGCGAAGGCTCTCGCCCTAAAGAGGTCGAGCCTTCACTGTGACCCGCACAGACCGAGGGGCGACTGAGGGCCTGGAGCCGCGGCAGACAGCCCCGCTGACCCCGGAGCAACTCCCACCCCGACAGACACCCTGTGTCCACAGCACACGCCTTAACTGCTGCTGACCTGGTGCCAGGTGTCTCTTAAAAACATTAGCCTTACAAAACACTTGTCCCTCCCTCTCCCTCTCTCTCTCTCTCTCTCTCTCTCACCCACTTCATCTTCTCTGATGGGGAAAAAACTACAGGCTCAGCATAGTGCAGGATTGCTTTACATCACGGTTTAGGAAGTGGGGCAGCACATCAATCCCATTCTTCCTAAGCACAGAAAAAGGGTTTTCTTTCCTATTGAGAGGTCTGTCGGGGCGGTCTGATGTCTGCGAAAGGAAAATGTGCAGGAGAGACCACCGGAGTGCAGCCCACGGGGGTGTGGCAGCAGGAAGTGCAGCAGTGGCATCGAAGAGATCAGCGGCGGAAATGCTCACTTGGGTGGGTTGTGCCGTAGCAGCCCCATAGATGTGAGAATAGGAGAGAGAGAGAGAGAGAGAGAGAGAGAGAGAGAGAGAGAGAGAGAGAGAGAGAGAGAGAGAGAGAGAGAGAGAGAGAGAGAGAGAGAGA
>NC_137512.1:20980000-21147500 GCF_041902795.1 Electrophorus electricus | reverse complement strand
TCGCTCGTTTGTAGTACGCCTTCACGCAGCCTGCGGGTGGGAAAAGAGGGGAGGGGCAGCCTGGAATCTCAGCCTGAACTACTGCTGTGGCTGTAGAATATTTTGCTTCAGTTTTTCAAAGCAAACTCGCTTAGTCTCTCTTAGCAGTCCCGTGTCTCTCTGCCACCCGCGGCCCTGCGTGCGACCTGGGTAAACAAATCAGTACATTGTGCTGCTATTTTTAAGTTACTTTTGTAGTACGATAGAAACACACCGCTATGCCTAATCCCATATATGTTTCATTTTATCCCATGCAAGTAGGGCAGGCACATGCACGCACGCACACACACACAGACAGACAAAGATATACACACACACTCACAACTAATCTTCCCACCGTGCTTAGTGGGTTGGTGAGGGTGCTGAAGGAGCCTCCACCTCTGACTCCACACAGCTCCTCTTTCGTTTGACTTTGCTTCCTACTAAATCTTTCATTCCGCCAACATTTAAATAGTGCGAATTTCTCCTGTAGCCTGTGGCAACCGGAGCAAGTGAATTTCTCGAGGAGACGGCTGCGCGGCGGATCCACAGGGGAAGCGGCGGAGGGAGCGTGACGAAAGATTTGAACTTGATCGAGAAAACGAGGCACGAATGACACCAGGGATGAGACGGAATGGGGAGAGTGAGAACTGAGAGGAGCAGCGCGGAGAGATGGGCTGATGGTAGACAAGTGTGACACCAGTCCTCCGGGCTGCCACACAGCTGCTCATTAGCAGAGCATGGAAGCACCAACCCCCACATCACGGTCAACAGGGTGTCCACGACGAGTGGGAGATGAGGGCTCGGGTCTCTTCTCACCATATTAAGCCAGGTTTTACGTGGCCCTCATGGCCAACTAAATAAACACTGAACCACGGTTAAATACACACACACACACACACACACACGTGCCATGGAAGAAGCAGCCTGATTTACTCAGGGCCCTGTTTTACAGAAAGAGGCTAGAACTGAAAGAAAACTATTAGGGAACATTTTGCATGTTCTCATGTGCATAATGGGAGCAAAGCCAGGCCAGCTAAATTCATTATTATCCATGTCCTCAATTTCGGTGATTTTGTTCACCAGTAAGATGGCTCGTGGCCTTTGGGGGCTTGCTGCTTTATAGGGTTGAGAGAGCTAGTTGAAGTCTGACCTTTGTGCTTGTCTATCAGTTCAGAGGTGTGCTCTATAACCTCATAGTATTCCCCTAGTTCCAGCTTGCATTGGCAGTAGTTGAGGACCAGAGGGGTAACGAGCTTGCTGAGGTTAACGTAGTCCTCATGTCCTGGCATCTCCTGTACAGAGAAGAGTTAGCACACGGTGAGGAGAGTGATCTGAGCCGATATGACCTCCAACCATAATTCTCCTGCAATCCCCCGATAGTGCCCTCCTAGTACCCACAGAGTAAGTAGGAGAAAAGGCAGCCGTTATAAGGTGTTCATTTCCCCACATGCCTCCATTTGTTATCCTATTGCATGTGGAATAGCCTAAAAATACATTGCAAATTTAATTACCATATTACAAATTTCCCAGATTATCACTAACCCTTGAATTTCCAATCGTATTCACCACTGGGACTGCAATTTAGTCCAAAACTAGCCTTAATCCATGTCCAGAAAGCCCACCTCTTAGATAAATCTGCAATGCATTAAAATATATTTGATTTTCATTCAAGCGCGCCTAGTCTTTTGCTCCTTTTATCCAATAACTGCATGGGCAGAGAGAGTTGTGTTTATAAGACGATTTCTCCCGCTAGCCCCCACGGCCTTACCCGCGACTGCACCGTGCGCAGGAGCAGCACGGCCTCCCTGTACTTCTCAGCGGCTTGGGCGTAGCGGCCCTGACGCACCAGCGCGTTGCCCTGCAGGTGTAGCGAGGGGGCGGCCTGCATCTTCTCGTCTTTCTCCATTAGCCAGGACTCGCGCTCGTAGGAGAGCGGCTCGCCCACCTGAGCGAGGTAGGCGGGGCAGAGCGTGAGAGGCGCGGGACGGGAGCCCGCCACGCACGGCTCATAACGGGAAACCCTCCCCGTACATGTTGCCTGCTTGATGCCATTCTGTTGTGCTCTGCCTTGATTGGTTTACCGGGCACCAAATGTGCTCGTGGTGGTGCCCGTTCTATGGGACAGTGGTATAACTGCTTGCAATGAGGGACATGTACGCGTGCGTTTGTGTGTGTATGTTGCATGTGTTGGGTGTGGGGGTCTGTCATACTGAGATCAGCTCCATGATGAAGATGAGAGGTTGTGGCTCCCTCATCAGCTCATCCAGTTCAGGGAAGCCCGTGGAGTGGCCCGTGAACATGTTTCCCATGCCACACATGTGCTTCTGCCCCTCCAGAGGGTCCTTTCCCTGGGCAGCTAGCCGCATCCCTTTAGACGCGATTGGATAGAGGCCTGTGTGCTGAGCAATCAAAGAAAAAGCTATTTGAGCATCATCGAACTTGCATTTGCTGTGGTTTGATTTTGCTGGTGCAAGCCCATCTAGCTCTCCACAATATAGTCTCATTTTAAATTGTACATGTGTAATTGATTTTTTCTTCCCCAAAACAGAAGAAATTTTGCGGATACTTTAATTGACAGTGTAGGAAGCCAACAGAGGTTGTCTTGTGGCTTAAGAATCAAGAAAAAAAACCAAAACACTCCTCCCTTAAGCAAATGCTAATTAAGATCCTATTTGGACTGCACTAGAACTGGAGTGATCTGTGAGAGGGAGATAAAGGTGGTCTATTTTAAGGATTTTACTTACAATGGCGTCACACCAGAACTCTGCCACCTCACCCAGCCTCATGGAAGTTAACAACACCTCCCACACCTCCATCTTGAACATTTTCCCCACAAAAATTTCCGTAGGGTGTTTGTTTTTGCGGCTGTCGTCAATCACTGTTCTCTCAGAGTTGCTCAGCAGGGTCTGGAAGTGGAAAACCAACTGTGCAGAGAGAAGAGACAGTTGGGCTTAGGAGACAGAAGAGAAACTGAGGTGATGTCTTTCTTTCTAGCCCTGTGCTCGCCACACAAAATGTGTAGCACTTAAATACTTATGTGCCATGGGTGGAGTTTACAAGGCAGAGGACATCCAGCTGTTCTGCCTGTTCCCTTCCTTGTTAAGGCACTTAGTCCTGACCAACCCTGACTGAAATGAGTCACTCTAGTGTGTTGTCCATTTGAACTCCGGGGCTGAAGGCATCCCGACAGGACGAGAACACGTATGGAGGAAGTGGCGCACAGTTGCTGAATAGAGATCTTAATGTTGGCACTGTCGACAAAAATGTTTGTCATCATCTCCAGGCCCGGCGCCATATGGCCGGGACAAGGCAAGTGTGGCTGGAGAGAGAGATCCAGCACAGATCAAAGCCTTATTCCAGTACTGGCACAAAGCAGCATTGTTCAGATTTGTTGGGTTCCCAGCTTCTTGCCTTTTATGAGCCAAATGTTGTTACAAAATAGAAACCAAGTAGCTTTTCATTCTGTAAAACTTACCTACAAAACATTGTAATCAATTTAAGCTTTTACTATAACCATCAACAATAAAGATCTCGCGAAAAGCATTCGTTGCTAGTTCGTATTTGATTAGGGAAGTCTTTCACATTATTTAAAGACCCTGGATCAGTGGTCATGTGTCGTACCTTAGTCCCGCTGGGAAAGTGAGGCAGAGGGCCTTGGCCTCCATGCACTATCTTCTTCTTCACCCCAGGATGCTTGAGGAGATGGCTCTCCTCCATTCTTACACACGTTCTAGCAACTCGACGAGCACTCCGAGTGTCTGGGTGAGGACGTATTGAGGTCGGTTTGCATTTTACGTTCTCTGCGCCCTGTTAATTAGCATGCTGAGGAAGAGAGCCAGCTAGCGTGCGGCAGCTCCAGCGTGGCTTGTCTGCTTTCTGACAGATGGCTGGATTAGAAGGCTGCGGATGGCCACTTTAATCTGTCATGGCTAATCCCCGAACAACCCCCCCCACCCACCAAACCCTACGTAAATCTTTATAATTCTCAGGAAGAAACGGAGGACTGATGTGACCCAAGGGCAGAACTCACAATATGAGGTTAAGATCATTCTGGAACAAAGCAATTCTTGAAGGCAGTGAGACTTGGAAATATAGGGGTACTACAGTTTAAGGGAGATTTAATATTGGCATTGAATGGTGTGGAAATATCTGGTGCTATCTGTAGGGGGCAACTGAAAAGTTAATGGCTGCTGCGAGCATAACTGCGCTAACCCTAATAAAACCACCCAGGCCAACAGAACATAAGGAGATGGAGCAGCTTCAGTGAGCACTATACTGCAATACTTGACTTCCCTGTCACATACCACTGTGAGCATTCTTGTTCCCCTGTCATATTTTATGTTATTATACTATTCAAAGGCTCTAAGCAATATTATAGCCTCTGTATTCCGTTTCTTCAAGGGTGAACGGAGAACTTCAGTGACTGGACACCTGAAAGCACAGCGCACTGTGCAAAGCGAATGTGATGTTTCACTTTTAATCGTTTATTGAAAAGAAAACAGCAGTAACAAAAAAAGGTCAAAAACAAAAGTTCTCACTTCCACCCTTCCAAAACCTTCCTCGGCCAAAAACTCCGCAACATGATCAACGGCGTGAACCTTGGACCTGACTGACATGTGATTACATTAGAATAAATGACTTTAGCTGAAGCACTCTTGCTTCTGGCATGGTTTCATTCATTTAGCAGCAGTGGCCAGACTTGTAAGACATTGCGCTGCCCTCTCGTGGTCATTTCTCGATCAATGAGTCCAGCTGCTCTTGCAGAGAGGCCAGCTGTTGGGAGCAGGAAACGAGAGGTGATTGATAGCTAGCAGCAGGCTAAGTGGAGGATGACAAACGAGACCATTAACGTTATTAGTTTTTGTCCACGTAACAGTTTAAGTAAACAAACACCAGGGATGCTGGAGCAGGGCGGTTAGCCGGACCGTAATGTAGAGGTGTGAAATGTTGGCTGTGCGTGATTGTACCTGCTCCATCTCGCGCTCCTCCTGATGGATGATGTCATTCAGCAGTGCCTGAAAGCGAGTCTGAAATAGAGAGTGAGAGAGAGTGATGAATATGAAGACAGATGGACAGAGACAGACAAGTTTAAAAGAGTTTTTTACAGTGTATGAGAGCAGCCGCGAGAGAGAAAGACACACACTTCAGCTGTCATTTCCTGGCTGTTTGCGTGTACCAGGACTGCTTGTACACAGAACTGGGTTACAGCAGTCCCGAGCCACAGTGATTGGTCCGTTCAGACCAACATGACCTTTCCCCGGCTCTTCTCGCTGCATTGGCGAGCCACAGCCAAAAATGCCACTAAAAACCCGCATGTCCCACCATGTCTTTCAGCTTCCAAACTGTCCCTTAGGAGCGAGTTTTTATGCCTTTTTGTGGTATGCAGAAAAGGTGGCTGGTGATATATCTGCCTTAAAAGACGGCTTTCCTTCAGGATGTGTCTGCGGCTGAAGTTTTATATGTTTTATTCACAACCAATTTTAAAAGGTTACAGTGCACATAAAACCCTCTCTCCAAGGGGCGATTCTGTACGTGTGCAAGAGCGTACGTGCAAGTCTCTGAGTCTAGTCTGTTGTGCGTGCGTGTTCCTGCGCGAGTGGTCCGGAGCCTGTACTGCTGGTTCACCTTTAGGGCCTGGTTCTCCACCTTCATGATCAGGTCTTCCTGGTGCTTCTTGCGGGCGCGCGTCTCCTGCAGCTTGGCCTTGATGGTGTTGATCTGCACCTGGTACTCAGTCACTGCGGATCACGGACAGAGAGGCAGGGCGTGAGCACATGCGCGCAGCTGCTCCGACCCACAGCCTTCACACAGCCGAACTCCAGCAGGCTCGCAACTGGCGGAGCCGCGCACTGGGGAAACACGCCCACCGCTGGCGGGAGAGTTTTTGCATGACAGTATTGCGAACGTGACGGACAGCTTTGACATTTTCACTGACTCTCCTGTCCGTCAAACCTCTCGAGCTCGTTTCTTCCCGCTCCATAAGAACATAGATATGGCATAAATTCAGAAGCACTTAATATTGTTGCAAATGCTAGGAAGCTGTGAAGGGAAACAGCCCGAGGGGATCCTTCAGCATTATTAAAAACCCTGCACTTCATTTCCGAACAGACTTATAGGCTAATCTAAAGCTGACAAGCCCAGTGAAATATGAAACCCAGGCTCTGCTTGTCTCAGAGCTGTACACCAGTGATGCTTTGGCAGAGCTGTCAGACACACATCAGGTGTCCAGCTGGACAGACACTGTCCTTGGGGGAGGGGCCAGAGCTGTCAATCATGGCTGGGCCACGCACACTAGGGGCACCTGACCCACATGTAGCTGCCTGCTTGTCAGCCAAATCACTACTCTGGGGCTCCATCAGCCCTCTGGCTGTCTATTGTAATGAAATACTGATATTTAATTGATCTCTGGCTCCCACTGCCCGAAGACAGGCAGGTGGCTTACCAATTTGGCTGTTCCGGTCGCTCTCGTCCCTCCCGCCATCAGACTCGTTGAGCTTGTCGTTGAGCTGGCCGACTATGTCGTCCTCCGTGTCCATGATGTTGAGGTCTTCGTCCTCGTGCCGGTCAGCCTCGTCCTCCTCATCCTCACTGCTGCTGCTGATGTCGTTGAAGATCTCCCGCAGCTCATCGCGCTGTGCTGGATGGGGGAACAACGACGGGCAAAAGCAACATTCAGAACACCGAACACCTCAAACTTTCCCACGCCAAGGAATTGTCCCCGGAGCCTGAGGCCACACCCACACAGCAGTCAACTTCCAGTGAACGTTGTAATAAAACTGTGTTTTTACATATTGAGTCAATAAATTCGATCATTCATTCACTCAATCAACTAGCATATAGCCGATATACGTTACATTCACACAATACACACACACACAGTCACAGCTTCGTTAGAGAACGAGTGTGTGTGTGTACCTGAGGAGCCATGGCCCTTGTGTCCAGAGGCTCCAGGTGAGGAGTCCAGATTGGACAGAGATAAATTATTATCAGTTTCCTTTGTCTCATCTTCAGCAATAACTTCCCACCCTGACAGCTGGGTTAAGGTTAATTAACCCAATATTGCGTTCTTCAACAATATACAGTGAATTCTAGTTCATCAGTGGCATATAATAATGCTATGCTACTGAGTGTATATATGCTAGACCCAGTGTTTACTATATAACTCACTAAATTTACACTGAACCCAGTTTCAAAATGTATCTGATGCTGGTACTGTGATGCTACAGTTAAAGTATGCAGAGAAACTCTGACACCTGGTGGCAAGGCTGTGCATCGCATCTTCAACTGAACGCTCTGCCATGCAACCACTGTGGTAAACAAATCAAAAGGCAGATCTGGTTCGCTGAGACCGTGCGGATGAGAGAGAAAGCGCAGCGGAGGTATGCAAGGATACGGACACTGACAGCCTCGGAGTCGGTACTCAGGAGCCTCTTCACCTCCTTCTCCACATCAGGGGACTCAATGTACTGCAGGTGACAAAACACATTAACAATTCCGTCTTGGGTACACGTTCACTGAACACCACACCCACCCACAAAACAGACACACACACACACACACACACACACACACACACACACACACACACACACACACACACACACACACACACACACACACACACACACACACACACACACACAGCAGCTGGCTGCAAGCCACTGTACACATTAGCGATGAAGAGAGGGGGCTGAAGCAATAGCCAACTTCACCTTAAACATGATTTATACAGGCGTAGGAATGGGGGTCTACCACTAACCCACTCACTGTCAAGACAATCAAAAGCATCTTGTAAAACTGGTGTGGTGCACAGTTCAGGTACAAAGAAGGATGAAGGGTTTATTTGCATGTGTACTGCAGCTTTACCCTTGGCCCAGTCATGCCATTTTTTCTTTATTCTTTTCTGCTAAAGGAATGTATATTTGTTTTATTAATTTTTTTTTAACAAGGCTGCTAAAGAATCACCAAAAGGAAAAGTGAGGCAACGAAACTACAACACGGGAGTGGGAGAAACTGTGAGGAAGAGCAAGGTGGATACCTTTTTCTTCGCCGTCTTTCGGAACCTCCTCTTCCTCGTGTTCTTTAGAGGGCAAGTAACTGGAGAAGGAAGCAAGACTGGACAGTAAACGACTTTAATCCATCACTGACAGGTGAATGTGCAGACGGGGGAGGTTTCAGCATTGTCTGGAGCAGCATGGCTGCCTTTATCCGCGCAGGAAGAGGGAGACTCACTGCCATGGTTCCAGATAAACTTCTTGTCTTTGTCTTTATCCTTCTTCTTGTTTTTGGAGTCTGCAGTGCCGGTGGGCTCCTCTAGAGGGGGGTATAGGTCTCCATCGAGAGAACAGACCAGCATCTAAGAGATGCAAAAGTGTGCTCAGACTAATTAAGTCTGGTGGTCATATTCCGCCACAAATTACCAATCTTTTACATTTTTTGCTAGCTCCTCTACATTTAAATCATAAATCATACCATACTGCAAAGCATGAAAGCTAGGATTAATGTTTTTAGCTTTTTATGTGGAAAGACATTGCCTGTAACATGACACAAGGTGTTGATTTATGGTGCTCTGGCTACCTGGCAGATATCGGCAGTCTTGTAAAAGGTCTTCTTGTCAACTGTTTTTAATGATTCAAGGATGCAGGGCAAATCCACCAGTTTACAAGCTAAAGGAACACGGTCCACTCTTACAATCCCATGACGGCCATCAGCTAGGAATCGGGAATAGGAATTAGAAAAATGCTAATAAAGGCATAACATTCTTACATCTTATAAAACATACTGCAATGACAAAGGACCTTGTAAAAAATGGCATCATGCTCAACAAGTTAAATAATGAAAAAAATGTAAAACCTGTATACAATGACTACTCTAACTGATGATAAAATGTTTTTTTTAAATGTGCTAAGAATCACTGATATTTACACAAAACCTTTGCCTACAGGAGTTCTCAAGAGTTCTCAATCCCACTATCCCATATCAATCTTTCTCCAACTCATTTTGGATTGTGTGCACATACCATGCAGTTCTATAGTCAGTCTGTCTTTAAGATTCATGCTCCCAGACTGGGCAATCCGTCTCACCGTGGAGGCGTACTCCTACAGAGGGAGACATAAACCCACGGTTAGCAGGACATCCTGTGTTGTTTAAAAGCAGACATTCAGTGCATTATCCTGAATGGGTCAATGAAACACTAATTACAACGTGGCTATTCAAGCGTGGCGGTGTCACAGATTTCATAATAGTTGTTTTATTTGTCAAGAAGGTGACCTCAGGCTGTCTGTGAACAAATGTCTGCAGACAGTGTGACCCTCAATGGATACAGCATTCACGTATCACTGTAATATTACAGTGCTCAGTAATATTACACAGAGCAAAGTAAAAACATGTTGCACAGTCATATCTGATTACAAAGCATTCTGATTCAGGAACTAGAATCTGCTAACAGTTATCTCAGTTTACTAATTCACAGCAAAGAGAACAGGATCCTTTAGGTTTTCGTTAAAGTTGGCAATAAGACTCGCCTGTGGCCTACTTCTGAACAGCGCAAAGGAAATGCCAGCAGCTCATCTGCAATGTTCACATCATTGTGTAGACCCCATTACCCCAATGACAGCATGGCCTCAGACCAAATCCCTTTGCTTACCCAACATCTGATCTAATGTTACTTCTGCTTTGCCACACTGGAACATTTCCGAGGTTGGAGTTCAGCCACAAGGATTTTGACTTCATTATTTAAATCAAAGAATATGTTCTTATTTCTGTAATACTGTGGGCAAAGAGTAGATCTATTGTGAGTCACTTGGCTATCACTGTGCCCATTTAGAGCAAACATCACTCTTAGAAGTTTAGATTTGTAATGTTGCAAATATTAAAGAAAGCAAAAAAGTTTTCTTGGTCAGGGGTAGCTCAGTGGTTAAGGTACTTGACTGGTAATCAGCAGTTTGCCAGTTCAAGCTCCAGCACTGCCAAGTTGCAACTGTTGGGACCCTGAGAAGACTCTTAGCCTCAAATGCTCCAATTGTTTTCAGTTATAATTTTAAATCACTTTGCATAAAAACATCAGCTAAATGTAAGTTTCCATGACTAACAATGGCAGCATTTAAAAGACATCTAAATGTTGACGAGTCATTTTGGTTACCCAACAAGATGAATTACAAACTCTCACATAAAAGAAAAAAATAATCAAATGAATGAATGCACTTGCTATAACTTTTTTATTTAATCAGCACTAACATAGAATGACTACAACTACTGTTGTGTTAAAATAGCCAAATAGCCCAGTGTCTTCTCTGCATTCCTGTGGCCTTTAAAATACATTCAGTGTGCTTTAAATCTATCCCTGCAGCCAGGATACACAGACCCACTCTGACATATCTGGACAACCAAACCAACTACACTTGTGTGATATTTTAATAACAATTCAGCCTGGTACCATTAAATGTCTTTCTGCACTGGCCTGCTTCAGAGCAAAATATTTTTGGTTAAGAAGCAGAAGAATGACCTAAACAGGCAATGTTAAAGTTGTTAATTACACAAGCTGATCCAAGACATCCATTATTAATGTAATGTTAATTAACAAGGGTGTTTGAATTTCAGTGGAAGTAAACAAGCAGGAATTGTATATGATTATACACCACACTTGCTATCTGCAAGACATCCAATAAAATCTGCGGCATTCATTTATGCTATTCAATTTTAAAATATTACCTGAGGAAGCCGCAGAACGAACTGACTCTCCAGCTCATGAGGAGCGTCTTCCTTGTTTTTGGAACCAACTTTTCCGACTGGAAGAGAGAAACTCTTAAAACAACCCAAACATATACACTCCTAAAACCAGCTCCTTTAGCACCTAACTAGTACAAAAGGCTATCAGCTTGGAAATACAGGAAGGGCAAGAAAAATGAAAAGAGTTACTCAATAAGGAGCAGAGCCACACTTTGCATTAAAAACCGTTTCTGTCTTCCTTAGAATGTCATGCAAGTCTTAACTGTGTTGTGTGATCCTGGATTGCTCTTCGAGACGAAAAGTCTTTGTGTTTTTTTGGGTGAATGTGTTGGACATCTTTATATTCTTTTCCATCAAAGTTCAATAATGTTTACATGTGCCGCCCGGGGAAGCCCATTTGGTGAAGCGTGTTTGACTTCATACCGATGTTTAAGAAACTATTCTAGTATTTGTTTATCACTGTGAATGTAACTATTATCATCTCGGAATATAAAAACCATGTTTTATAACATGTAATAGAAGTGATGGCCTGATAGCATCCTTTGGCTTTCCCCAAACATAAATGTGCCGATATGGTGAAAGGCGAATTTTATATTAGCTTGCTAGATTATATCAGACCGTATCACCACCCGCTGACATTTTAACCTACGAATGTAGGTTTTGAAATGTCAAATCTAACCTAGACAGCTAGAGTTATCTATGCTAGCTAGCTAGCTAGCTAACGTAACATGAGACAGGGAAAGAGCACAGATACACTTTTATCATGTAACGTTAGCTAATCTTTGATGAGTTGCTGTTGAGTTTGGGGGGGTTGGTACTGTTAGGTTTCAGCACCGAGCTCTTGTAAGCTTCTAACTAAGTAGCTAGGTTAGCTTAGCTAAGTTATATTTATAACAACCTTCAAATACGAGCCCCGCGAATGTCTAAACACTGCTTTAAAAGCAACGCGACTGCGGCTAACTAAGTTACCCACCTTTAGTTTTTGATGTCATCTTGATCCTTCTTGTTCACTTGGTCTTGTTTGACTTCCCTCGGTTGAAGACTCTTTATTTGTGTAAATTGTTTTTAAGGTAAGCTGGCTAGGCTTAGACGCCACTTCTGTTCTTCCACCCAGCCAAAGACCCAACCCAAGTATGTGTTATTATACCGCCATCTGCTGCTTTGGCTGTTAGAAACCAAACAAAGCAAGAGGTAGAAAAGATGTGGCGAAGGCAACGGAAAGGGGGCGTGACCACCAAACTGAGGGAGAAACCAAGTTGAACTTTAGATGCAGTTTGCTTGCAGATGACAAAGGACCTCTGTCTGAAATATGGACAATATATACATACTTAATGTACATTATGAAATGGCATTTTTGTTTTCCAAATGTGTGATAGCTAGTAAAACCTCAGAACTCTCCACAAGGTTTGTTTTGTGAAGAGGCTGAAAATATTCAACATGATATGACTTCACTGAACAGAAACCCCATTAATACCTACATCTTTTGAGTCATCAGCAGGGACAGGGGAAAGTACAAAATGCAGTAATCAAAAGAAGCTTGGAAAAATGTACTATGTACAATTTTTTCTTTTTTACTGCCACAAATATGTTTAAACACAATTTTATTCAGTGGCCCGGGACATTTGCACAGTAGGATACTGGATAAAATGCCCTACAGAACAAATTGTAACTTCACTTTGGTGTTTAGCATTTTTGCTAAGCTATATAAGAATATGATGCTACAGCTTTGCTCGGAAAAATAGAAAAATACTTAAAACAGAAGTATTTTAGGTCTGAAATGTGTCTAATTGATTTGTATCCCCGCACTGCATAATGTGTGCATCACCCTTTGAATTGTCAGCTCGTCTCGCACCACCTAGCACGGCAATAAAATAGCATGAAAGCCTATCTGTTGTTAGCTAGACAAGTCGCTACTCCTAATTTTAACTAATTAGATAGTCACATAGATTTGTTCAATGGCGAAACACTTTATTAAAAGTAACAACATAACGGAAACACTTTATTAAAAGTAACAACATAACGTACATATATTATACTTTAAAGTAATTATTAGGTTGGCTAGCTAGCGTAGCTCGCTTTTCTAACATCCTATGCTAGCTAGCCAACTAACCTAGCTAATTTAGTTCGCTGGCTAGCATTTAACCATATTTAAGAGAATATCTGTACTTCATGAAAACAAATAAACTACAAATAATCATATCAGTATGAATGTAAGAATAATTTTTGGAGGTCTACACATCTTCCCATATGGTCTAGCGGTTAGGATTCCTGGTTTTCACCCAGGCGGCCCGGGTTCGACTCCCGGTATGGGAATAAAGTTTTTAATGCATACATACAACAATTTAGGACGTCTGTATGTTTCGTGGTGACTGTATTTCAAGTGTAATACCAAACGGAAGTGGCAATTAAACAAGACATCGTAAAATATTGGTGGGAAAAAGCGTATTTTTTTTTGTGTTTTAGATCATACACTCCAGGCATGTACGTTGTGATTACCCAGACATTTTGAGCCAAACCTTTAAACTAGTGACCCTAAACGTTATTTTATCTTACTATCGAATTAACTGTTGTCGAATCATTAAATTTCTCAGCACGGAGGAAAAGTTGTAAATCTGCAATAGCGTATAATAAGTAGTCGTACAGTAATGACGTTTTGGAATAAGTCTCGTATTATTTTGTTCCGTACATGCAGCTAAAATCACTTTTTTTTCTGCACTCTAGCTGTCCCGTTACACGACACGCACCAAACCGTGCTCCCTGCGCCAGCGCTGGCCAATCAGTTTGCAGGGAAAACGTGACTGCTAGGAATTCCCCACACGTCGGCTTTCGGCGAAAACAGTGTAACCTTATGTCAGGCACGGGGTAGTCGCGTAGCCAGCAAACTCACCAGCGCGAAAGAGAAGCGCAGGCGAAGGCTCTTCCTAAACTGGACAAAGGATACGGGATAGTAGAGAATGACAGCATTCCCTGGAGTAGTTTGATCAGAAGTGGGCACCGTGCATCCATCACACCAGCAGGCGAGACGTGAACCGCTGAAACGTTTGTTTTTACACGACCGTGTTATCAGGATACACGGTAAGTGTTTTTCTTAGTATAGCAACGCGGAATCAACAAAACACAACGTCGCATTTTTTCCCATCATTAAAATTACCACAATCATTTCTTAAGACATTCATTACTTTTTTTTCAGCGCACGATACTAAACTAGATCATTTGATAAATGAACGAAAGATCCTTAAAATACCATATAACCTTTAAAAGGGATGCACTTCCAAAGTAGCCTTATAATCATAAATACAAACAGCAGTTGTTTATATAGCATATTATAGCATATATTGTTTATATACTTTTCTAGACTGCAGTTTTATTTAAGATGCCCTTTTTACGGTCTTAATTCACTGAGCCGGTTGGAGGTGAAACGGTCCACGAGTTAGTGCGTGATCACATGAAATAAAACAAGTAAAAGACTTAACACTGTTGTCCTCACTTGACAGCATCTAACAAGAATAGCCCTAACTGCACTTGGCTCTGCCAGCACGATGAAGGCCGTATGATCCAAGTGAATGGTTCAGTGGGAGCCTTGTTTCAGGCGCGCAGAGCCCTCCAGAACCCCTGGGCACGAAAATATCGCACTGGGTTTTCACATTGTTGGCGATCAGTATAAATACGCTGACAATTGTTTATACGTTAATAGTGTTCATTTGCAATTTGTTGTTAAAACACGATTTTCCACTGTGTCATACGGACATACTGGTTTTAAAAACTAGTAGTGCTGTGTACTAAAGGACTGGTCTATTTGGAAATATTATAAGTTAATAAAAAATGTCATCATATAAACTCATTTTTGGTGATGAAGGCCTCTGTTGAGAGTTTTCTTAAGTGCACTGATGCTTAGCCCATCTGCTAACTGTCTAAATGTTTGCCAGATGTTTACATTTTTAACTGGGATGCTGGCCTTTTGGGACATGTTGGAAGCTAAAGTATCTTTTTGGGGGGTGAGTGGAAATAAGAATGAGTTGTGTTATCATGTTACAGGAGTTTTCGGTATTAGTCTTCTCTGAACGGCCTGTATGCAGAAAAGATGACATCAACTGGCTTTGATGGCCCCCACCCATTACTGCAATCCCCCAACATCCCAGAGGTCCTAAGATAGCTGGAAATTTCAGTCTTCTGAAACCAATTATCCTCAATAAGAGACTCTAAATATACCCTCAGCAGTCTAGTTGCTCTCTGGGTCTTGGGGAAATGCATGCCTTTAGTTCACCCCCCCCCCCCCCTGAATTTTTCTTTGGTATTCCTTTGTGCTTCAACAGTCATGTGCAGTAACACTGTTTCACCTTACATCTGCACTGACAGAGGGACTGGCCTTACTTAATCAGGCTCATGTTTATGGTGTCGCCAGATTAGAATGGGATGTTTTTGCGCCACCTCTGTCAATAGGGAAACTGGAATTCCCTTATACTCGGCTTGGTCCATATGACACTGATGTCACCCTCAGCAGAGATCAGATCGAGGAGCTGACGAGTGTTAGTGGACAATAGAAGGAGGCCTGAGTCATTGCACTCTACTTGAGTGCTTGTTTTCAGGGCTGTAGCCTGATGGTTTGGAAATCGTATAAGATATGAGCTAATGGTCTGGCTATTGATTTGTCTACTCATTTGAAGACATTCGTCTTTATAAAGCCTCCATCCAGGAACAGCATGGCCATGGCACCCCTGTCTCAGAGTAGCATAGCAACATGAGATGACTCCTCATAGACCAGTACAGCTTCGGTTAGATGTCTGTAGTTAGAAGGAGGTTCTTTTGAGGGGACATGGTCTCCATTATGTCTGAGGTTGTGCGATCGTTGGTTTTGCATGTACAAAAATTAGCCAGTAAATAATACAAAAGTTAATGCTAAATGCTGCAAAGATGTCTCAAATCTTTTACTGTGATTAATGAATTTACACTATAGCTTCCACAAGGTGGCATTGTTCAAATATAAGCTTATGGTTTGTCATATGAGCGAAGCATGAAAGAGGATTTGACATTATGTCAATTTCAGTGTTGCATCATTTTAAAGGAGAAGAGAATTACGGAGAATTACTGAGAATGATTAAGATCAGCTCTCAAGAGTTTTTCACTCTGCAGTTTGTCTTTAAGACTTTTTTTGTTATCAGTCAAAATAAAATTGTTCACTTTATTATTCAATGGTACTTTTCACTTGTTCCAGTTGTAACAAGCAAAAGCAAACAGATTTCTTGTAATTCTTTCACAAAAGTGTAGAAACTTTTGTCCAGTTCTTCTTGTTGTCAACACCTGGAAGTTTGTCACCAGACTTTTCAGATAGGCTGTGGGTCTGTGCAGCCTGTACAAACTCAGAGCTTAGGGAAATTCCACTTGTAACTTCATGTGTTTTGCAGTTCACCTGCTGTTGTGACAGGAATTCATCATAGGCGTGGCCTGTTACAAGAAAATCCGTATCCAGACATTCACACAAGTGCCTACTTTGACATTGATACCACCAGTGCTAAAGTTTGTGTACTGGTTATTCTCTACGTGTAATTTGCTGCTCTAAGCTTCTGCCTCCTGTTTGATTCTTGCAACATTTTAAAAATGTTCTCAAAATTGTTTGGTTTCATAAAACCTAACCAAAAAGCTAACCAAAATACAGCAGAGGCAGGGCTATTCTCTAGTTTACGGTTAAGATGATCTGAGCACTGTGTTGTTTTTGGGAGAACCAGGGCCAAGATAGCTCAGACATATCACTGTGGAGATGAGCAGCCCTGAACCCTCCTTGGGTACATGATGGTGTCATCTGAGGCATTGTAGCTATTCAAGGCTCCAGTGCTCATCCTTGACTCGCTTTGTTGTGACTGACGAGAAACATGAAGGGCTCAACTGCTGTTTTTGTAGCAGCCGCACGTTGTAATTAATGGCTACAGTGGCAGAGAAGTGCTCTCGAATCTGCGTTAACCATAGAGCAGCTCCATTGATCTGAGAGGACATGCTAGTAGGCCTGGTTCATGCAGACTAAAATGATCTTTGCAATAATCTGACAGTGTCACTACCATGGGATTACGGTTTTACCAGAATCTGGGTTGTTCATCTGCAAAGACAAAAGGATTTCCACACTTGTTTTATAATTGATGTGGTAAAACTGTAAAAACAAAGGTTTTAGTCTCTGGTTGTTTCAGCACTTACTATGCTGTCTCTGGGAAAATGGAATGTACAATTTTATGATCACAGTACTTCATAGGCCATGGAAAGCTGTTGTTTAACCTGTGGTTAAGGCCCTTGACAATTATGTTCTGAATTCATCTTGTACTAATGATAACAGGACCACTACATTGCAGGGTATGTTGACTAAGGTCAAAAAAGATAGCAACAGTTTGTTTGCATATGTTCCTAATAACAGCTGCTCATATTTAAGCAAGCAACATTAATATATATAAATTAGTCCATGTTTAATTGGCTGTACCACAAAGCTATTTTAATCAAGGACAACATTTATTTAGAAAAAGCCTATGATCATAATAAAAGGAGCAGATACTTTGGAGCATATGTAGTGTTTAAGATGATGTCTTAAGTGAGCTCCTGAGATGAATCTATTAAGTTTATTTAAAATTGAGACTACAGGCTAATTTGTGTACTGTGACAGTTTGTAGGGGAGGAGAATGCCAGCACTGTAAGCCAGCCTTTCAGTGAACGTGTAAATCAGGGTTTTCAATTCAGATTTTCTCTCTCTAGACAGCATAGGAAATTAAATTATGCTATAAAACCCTAATGCAATTATTTTCCTCTGTTTATTTAGTTTGGTTGTTAGTTGTTCAGCAGTTCAGAATAAAGGCTCAGACCACCTTCAGGCTTTTTAAATCATTTAAAAGTATAATGCGCTCTGGTGCTTGTAGTTTCATGGTGCCGACCAACCGAAGGCTAAATCATGCCGTGAAATAGGTATGTCCTCTCGACATCCTTTCTGTTTTATATCTTAGCAGAGGTCTCTGATGACAATGGCCTCGACTCAGATATACAACAAGTTTTTGATTGATTCAGAATCTGATTATGTGGTTAAACAGTGTCAAGTACCTTTGAGTTTAATAGTCTGTATTAAACTTTGTGCAGGGTACTGGTAGCTGAAGTAGTATAGAAAAAGTTGTGATGTGAGCGGGGTTGGAATGTTGGCCTTACGTTTTGTTTAATGTTTAATGGCTTGACGTTTTGTGAAGAGTGGGGTAAGGTGTCATTTGGGCAGTAACCTAATTTGCCTGTACAAAATCAGCCGCATCTTCACCTGACTTTTATGAGGATAATGAACCTTTGCAGCTCATTAGAACAGTAATAGTCCCTAACCCGTAGAACCAAATGTCTGCCAGAAAAGGCAATCTCTTTAATTTAATCATCTCAGGGTTTTCCAGACTGTAGTTATAACAAAAGATTCAGTGAAATAATTTACAGAAAACAAAAGAGATGCCCTTTTTTATTGTAGTAACATTTCAAAATTGTATTTATTTAAAGTTACCAGTTAAATATTGTTAATCCAAACCTCTCCATAGGTTATTTGAGAATGTGGTGAAATATGTCCCCAAATCTTTTGTAGTGTGGTCCTTTCAGATCTTCCTATTTCTGCTTAAATGCACCTGGAACGGGCACGAACGTAACATGATAACATACACGTTTGAACAGAACACTAGATCCCCTCTACAGAGGCAATAGTTCATAATTCAGCAGGGTCATTTCCACTGGGTTCTCTCTCTCTGTATGAAAACCATGAAAACATTTTTCAGTATATATTCTACTTTTAATTTGAAGTATTGAGAATGTTCACTTAGGGAGTGTCTTTGTTTACCTGTCCAGAACCACAGTCCGTTTATCACATTGCGGGCAAAGCAGGCAGTGACTCAGCACCTCTAAGCAGTTTCCATGAAATTCCCACCCACTCGCTCCTTTAAGTAGTTGGGCTACATATACCATACCAATTACCTCATCATTTTTGTCATGCTTAGTCAAAGCCTGTCTGTTTTATAGGTTTGTTAAAATTAGTTGTTTTCAAGGGCTCCAGTACACCCACATTTCTTTGCAGCTTGCTGCCTAGCATTCTGTAAATACTTTGCTTTTTTTGTAAAATCAAGCAGGGGGCATATTAGACCTTTTTAGGTCAAGCAGCTATAAGACTCACAGTATCCCAAAGGAAATCTTTGAGAAACGTCAGTGCCGCACACTGGCTCCTTCAATGACAAACTACGTAATTTGTATAAGTCACCATGCCCGTGTGTGTCTGTCATCCTCTTTTAAGATGACCTTCTTGGCCGTCTCAGGGGGTTTAATTAAAACGCTGTGTAGCCCTGTCTCTCTGTCCCTCCAGTGCTGCTATAAGCCCTCTTTTTTTTAACCCACTTTCTCTCAGCGACAAAAGGAAGAATGCCACCCGACTGCTGTGTTGAGCACCTGAGCGATAATGCTAAACCTGAAATACTATTTGACTTTCATGCCGCAGATGGAGGGTTGTGTTTCTGTGCCAGTATATCAGCCCCCTTCAAAGAAGCATCAGCATGCGTATATTAAAATAATATTCACACGTCAGGCTGCAGTTCCAATTGTAATTTTTCTTTTTTTGTAATATGTATGTTTTTGGGTAACCTATTTGCAGTAGATTTGCTAAAGAGAGAAGAAGACCATCACTGTGGATGTGAACCACACCACTGAGTTGGACCAACGTGTGGTGTCTGCGCTTTAAACGCGATATATGGCAGAAAACAGGACCTTTGTGTGGAGTCGCTCTGTTTAGCTTGGACGGTAGCTCAGTTCTACTGAGTCGCCTTTATTTTTAGGTTGTAAAGGAAAGGTGTGTCTTTGCACTTAGCCAGCATGAGCACATGATCAGTGCCTGCTTGCATGAGGGCAGTCCAACTCTCTTCATGTTTTCTTAGAGAGTTTGCAGTTTAAAATATCATATTACATGGTTCAGTCAATATATCCAGTTTCTGCAGTTAGTGGAAATTCTTATACATTTAGAATTTACAGTGCCTTTATATTGGGAAAAAAAAGGAAAACCCCACTATCATTTACTCTTTACATTACTTATGTTCCTGGGAGCTGTTATGAATATTCCTATGCATAATATTCAGAGTATAGTGTAATCTTTGGCACAGGTGTTTGAATGGAACACACTACACTCTTGTCTCTTTTTTTGCCTGACTGCTGCATAAACCATTGTCATTCCAGCAAAGATAAATATTCAGTTGAATATGCCCTTTTAGAAGTCTGGCCTGGATTAAAATGGACAACTTGTGAAATGTTTGCCAAGTTAGTGAAAATGCCATGAGATTTTATATGAGATAACGTTTTTTTGAGTTGTTAGATTAGTTTTTAACAAAATATTGTAAATATATTTTTTTAAGATTAGAATACTAGATAAATCTGTTGTTATTCAAAAAGTGTAATCTAATCTGATTAGTTCAGGACTAATCTACATTCCTTTAAACAGATTTGTTTGAAAGTTTTTGAAAAGTGTACTTCATAAATTAACAGATAATATACATCATGGGTGGTGCCTCTCTAAATCTATTTTTAGGATTTCAGATTGAAAAAAAGTTCTGTGAATTTTGAAATTTCATTAATCAAACTTCATGAAATCCATTATTACTGTAATAAAAGAAGTGGTAAGATATTAGACATTGGGTATGTTTTCTAACTTTTATCTATAGATGTGTTTTCAAAATTTTCTATATTTATTTCCTTTTATTTGGTCAATTGGAATTCATTGTGGTAAACTGTTTATATCTAGACTAATAGATAGTCTGCCTAGACGCATTAGTTATTTTCCTGCTAATTCAAGAGCTGTTTTGTCTTACTGAAGCAGGTGCTTACTGACCATCTTAGACTTCACAAACTGGTGACAAAATGACCAAATACTGATCATTCTCCCAATCCTCAGCCATTATATTTTATCCTTCTCTGAGGCAGGTCTTCACTTGCAAACCCGTTTTGGACTGTAAGAAGCATTCTCTGTGCAATACATAATGTGCTTAATCTGACTGACTCATCTTCTTCAGTGGTATTTGAAGAATACAGCCATCAGATTGCAGGTTGCCTAAGATATTCCATGGCTCTTGCTCCACAACTGCTTTCAGATGTGTTTAAGTAGCCTCTACTAAAGGCAGGTAATCACCAGTAAGTCTAAAGTGGAAGGCTACCATAGTCTGCAGGGACTCAGCTAAATTACTGTTCATTTTCTGTATAGTATACGTTTGTCTAGGCTATATATACTCAAATGCAGTGTCTTTACATAAACATCTCTGATGCATCTTAGTTCTTCTTACACAGCTAGGCCACAGACCCCCAGCTTCCTGTTTGTCGACTGGCTTGTCTCAGATAAAGACACCCGGCAAATGCAAGTGCTTAGTGCGCATGCAAGCACACGTGTGAAGACATACAAATGCAAACACAAGCACAAATACAAGCAAGCACACAAATGCTGACAGGCACAGACAGAATCCAAATACGCTTACACAGAACACTGTGAAAATGGAGATCTCACTGTGCTGGAGACAGAGCTCAACATAAAAAGAGAATTCAAGAGGATGCCATTCTCCCAGTAAAAAAAAAAGGGACAAAAACCACCCCATCAGACAGACACTAGATATATTATTTAATCCCACCCCTCAGGTGAAAGCAACCATCCCGAATATTTACAATTTGACCACGGGCTGGAGACCCTGCAGTAGATTGACATAAATTGGCTCTCCAGGCCTTCTTGAGATGAACAGGTGCAGAAGTGTTCATCACCAGGGAAACCAAGACCTGAGCACAGAGGTCCAGGCTGTCAACAGACTTTGAGATGTAGACATTGAGTCTCACACCCGAACCAGGTGGTAGGCCCTAGCAATTTTTAACTCTCGACTCACACACACTTCTACAAATTTCTAAGGAGAGATTGAATTAGACATGTTTGGTATTTACAGGCCTTGCAGGTGTTGTGCTCTGTGTCGAGAGGCACATGGTGAGCAGTGTTCTTTCCCCAAGGAGATCAGGTGGGGATAGGCTCTCCAGATTTCTAACCTATGGACTCTTGCTAAGAGGCCACTTCCCTGGTTTTACTTTTTGTTTTGCCCTGTTCTTTTTACGTTACTGGAAAAAAGACATGATCAGGATTTAAAAAGAGAAGAGTTTCAGTGGATATAATGACCCCAGAGTCATTTTATTACTGAATCTTGAAATAAAGCTCATTCTAAAAGAAGCGATCCCCAAGCCTAATCTGCTCTAAACACTCCCACCTAGCAGAAACGAGTCTTTCATCTTTTGGCATTGCTCAAGTAGTAACCTGATTGTTACTTTGTCCTGCTCTCCCCTCCCCCACCATAATCCCCAGCCAATCGAAACCAACAGTGGATCTCACCTGAAGGGATTTACATTTATGTTCGGCCCTCTTAGCTGATTGGCCAGGTAAAGGCACTCTGCTTCATAGCTTGCCTCCCAGTGGTTGCTTTGGTTGATGACTCAGACTAAGAGAAGCAGCAAGTCACTTCCACGCATTTCTCTTTGGCAAAAAAAAAAAGAGAAAAAACCCCCAGAAACTGCTCAGCAGCCATTGTGCTCTCTGTCTGTCTTTTCTTTAAACTTTATCTACCATTGATGTGAGTGGACAGATAGAGGGCAGGCCAGTGTTCAACACATTCAGCATACCTCTCTGCTTGCTCTAGACACACCCTTGGATATATTTTTTTTTCGCTTGCCACTGTTCATTTTTTTAACGCTTAGTTTTGTTGTAATTCAGACCTGACAGATCTTCTACTACAGACATGGAGTGTGACAAAAAAGACCTATTTTGCTGAGGTTAGTGAAAAAGTAAGGTTTTACTTAATAGTTTTTAATCTTTTTATTTAGTTTGGTTGATATGTCATCAAATTTATTGAGTTATTTGTTTATAGTGTTATTGAACCTGAAACCTGACTAATGTTAGTAAATCTTTTTATTTATTCTTTTTGTCTTTATGAACTGTGAGGTTTGATCGAATTCTGTGGCAGCATTAATTAAGAAATTGTATATCTTTTAATTCAATACAATTTTTGTAGGCTTACCTTTTGAAATATACATTACATTTCACGTTGAGTGTCTTTGCCTTATATGGTTTGCTAGAACAAGGCAGGGAATCGTGTTTTGCAAGCCTGTTGACCAAGCCCATGTGACAGTTAGTATTAGGAGTTTCTGTGTGGACATAATTCTTCCTGGCGCCTAAAATTTTTAATATGTGCAATATGCAAATTAGCCTGTCACATGCTGCATGAAACAGTAGAATGCCAAGTCTGAATGATGCCATTATTTTCTATGAGCTTTGCTCGTCTGTATGGTGTTTCATTCTGCTGTTAGAGTACATCATGGCCTCTGGCCTAGAGTTCTGTTCAATTTCGTCTTATCACGATCACATCAGATCACAGGAGTCTTGGTTGAATGTTGCTCATCCTGTTATGCTGAAGACCAGCAGGTTTACAACGGGATACAAAGGTAAATGACACACCACGTGAAGTTGTGCCCTTAGAACGTTCTGTGTTTAGAGTTCATACGTTATATAGGCCACTTTTACTTTGAATAGATGGACTCTGACATTGATTTCATTTTTGTGCACTTGAATGTGAGGCTGGGCTTCCTCTTTCATAATAACGTGTTCCTCTTCTCGCCCCCATGCCAAGGAGGTTCAGTACCTTCCATTCTTCGCACAAACGACGCCGGCTAAATTCACGCTAAGTCGCATCAGAAAACGCCATGACCTAACGACATTTAGGAACTGTGCCAAATGCGATGTTGACAGAGCACATGAATTTAAAAAAAATAATTTGGTTATTCTGTATTCTGTAGTTGGAATCCTGCATGCGTGCTAGATACATACAAATACAACCTTTATGTAAAATTTATAAAACTTTGGGATGTTCACTTCGGGTATACAGGTGTATAGTTCCTGTAGATGCAAAACAATAGTTCTGTTTAGATCCGTAAAGTGGGGCTTTAGGGGAAATTCTTTTTCTTAGCCAAGTACCTAGTCTACATCCCCACGCATGGCGTGACGTGTTTTGAGCAACTGTAGTGTCACCTCTGATTGCCCTGTTGTCTTATTAAAACTCCTGTAGGTTTAGGAGTCTGCATGGGCACAATTCTTGAGTCAAGTCCCCCACCCATTCTTGTCTGATTTGTATTGTAAATGAGCTGCAGTACCTGAAATCAGGCAGAAGCGAAACACAGGCCCTGCAGCTGAGAATGGCTTTGTGTGGCGTTTCTTTTTGGGGCTGAGTTTCTGTCACACTGGGTGGGGTGGGCAGTAGTGTCAGGTTGGCTCCCAGCACAAAGAGTCATCAACAAGTCCCTGCCTGTAATTGGATCATTAGGGCCTGTTGAGCAGGAGGGGTGGGTTTTGCACTGCTCCGGCTGGTCCGGCGTAGCACATGGCAGGGTCTGAGAAATGCTATTTGTCTCCCTTTCCTGTGCTGGTATTGTGTGGCTGGCTGTCATGGATGGATGAGGATCCATATGTGAGGCAGTGCGTCAGTTTATGTCCTGCACGGTGGTCTGTTGGCATTTCATTTGTGCGTATTGTGTGATGGTTTGAACGGTTCGGCATAGGTTTGGAAGATTTATGAAACTCGGAGAGACCTGCTGAATTGACGGTCCAGTTGAAAGGATTTCCTCTTCAGGAAAGGATGGTCTTCTGTCATTGTTTTCAGATCATTTTGATGCATGTTTGGTACCTTCTGCGTTCAGTGGGCTTGCATACTGAACTATTTTGCACTCATCAGAAATGGGATTTTCTGAAATCTTGGGATTAAACATGGTCTGGTAGAGATGACTGATGAGCAAAAAGAGACAACTTGAGTATTAGATGGAAAATGGCATTATTGCAATATGTTAATAATCCTCTTGCGATCGAGTGGATTTGATTGAAGTGAGTGCAGTCAAGCCGTCTGGTGGGTAGCTGGGCAGACTCCCTTTGTGTATGTGCTGCTTGTTCCTGTGGGAGATTTGCATCACGTTTCCATAATGTTCTCCTCAGCTGTATTGAGCAATGCCCTTTCTCAGTGTTGCAACTGTCTGAATACTGCTAACAAGCTCAGACTGGCACACCCCAGCACTTAGGTAGCAGGAATACTAGACGAAGATGCACGTTCCTATTCAGAGCAAGGGGATTTATCTATATTTGTGCAACATCTGAATGCGCCTATAGTATTTGAGGAATGACTCTGCTGACATCTTCACCAACAACTGGAGTTTGACTGTTTTCCCTAGTCTGGTCCCCTATAACAACTTGTTCAAACAAAGACACAAATGTGCAAGGATGGTTGGTAATGTCATTTGAACAAAACATTTTCAAAAGCTCTGAATGTCCACACAGACTGTACAATCCATGGTTCCAGATTTAGCGGGAGAAACGGCCTGTATCCACATGTTGCGGCTGACCTTTTGTTTAAGGAGGCTACACACTGCTCACACTCACCCGCTATACCCCTATCTTTTGCCCTGAGTTTTACAGGGCAATCTGCCAGTTTATAGCTCTCCAGCTGGCCAGTGAATGGGGTCGATCGTTGCCCTGGCAGCCCTGGTCCAGGGAGTGTTTACCTCCTCTCCTTCCCCCAGGCTGATAAAGACTGCCTGTTTTGTGGAAGAGGGATTTTATTGTTGGAATATCAGGTTGCAGCTTACTTTTGATAACACTTTAAGGTAATGCAGCAAAGAGTAGGTGGAAGGGTGGGGTTAGGACAAGTATGGGATTGGTTTGATACTACTGGCACCTTTACAAGCTTGGCACAGAGGAACCAGGACAGGCACACATTCCCAGCACTTTTTCTAGGACTCAGGTTGTGGTGCCTTTAGAATAGTTAGGTAGTATTGAAAGGAAAACCGAAGAGGCAAGGTTTTTGTAGCTTTGCTTATTCTTTCATAAAGGCCAAAGCATTGTCGACGTGTGGAGCAACCGGCAGGGTTTTCTTCTTCAAATTACTCCTAAGACGCCTTGGTGGATGATATCTTTGCACTCATCATCGGTGCGTTTCATAAGATATGAGCGAGACGTCACATTTTAGGAGGTGGCTAACATGTTAGACCACTTCCCATGCAAACCACACCGCTTGCTGCACTTCTCAGAGTACATGGCTTATATTAGTCATAGAAGCATCACGTTGCCTTGTACCTTATGACAAAGTCATAAGAAATACAACCACCTTGAAAAACAGCTAGGAACAGTTAACAAATGCATATGGTCTCCTTGTGGGTGAATCAGAACCTCTCAGACAGGCCTCTGGTTGTATTTTGGACCACTTGCCACAAAAGGTTCATCTGTGAATTAGCGCTGTAATTTGGATTGCTTGCTGCTTTTTTCCCCTGAAGGATGATGCAATCTCTCATTTGCTGTACAGCCACCAGTTGAGTCTTGAGTTTTGCAGTTTTGGATGCTGATAGTGGCTTTTATCCAGACAGGGTGTTTGAAGACTTTCCATGATTTTAGATGTACAGGTGTGTGTGCCTGGGGCTTAAGATGCACACCATGTGAAGTTTTTATCCGTAGGTTTAACACAGGGACAAACATAACACCAGCTATCACCAGAACGCTACATTGCCTCCCAACCATGCAACAGATCAGGGTTAGCTTGAATTTATTATACACGAAAGCTGTTCTCAAGGGATCAAACAGTGCATGTAAGGTCTTGTGAACACCTTCAGATAGTGTTAAGTATTTAGAATAACACATAAATAGCATTGCAACCAGGATCTTTGTGGGGGAGTGTGCTTTATAGAACATTAAACCACAAGTGTCATGCTCCAAAAAAAAAAAACATGGTCAGGACAGAGTGTGAATTTCTGATGAAGAGAACTGTCATTTTCACTTCATTTATGAAAACCACTAAATAAAAAAAATGCTTTGTGATTTAAAGACTGCTGTTTTGATTGAAACATTAATGTAGTAAGCATATCCATACATACAAATGTAAGACAACATAAGAAAGTAAATGGGCCTCTGTTTTGCAGTTTGTAGTCTTACAAAAATGAGTCCATTTAAGAACATTGTAATACGGTCAGGTGTGTAAGATTTCAGTACTATTGCCTTTAACAGTTTAAGATGAATTTATGATTCCATAAAACATGTGAGTAAGCTTAATCAAATTTTATAGTGTACTACTTGTCCAGAACATTTCCAAAATGTCAATAAATATTTATACTTGGTAATGACTGTGTTTGCAATTTAGTTATAGAGACCAAATGTCTTAAAATTATTAAAACGGAAGAGACTGACTAGAGGCTAACACTGAAATTAGCCTTTTTTTTTCTGCAACCCACTACAACCCAACTCCTTGTATTGATGTGTAGTACCAATGCATTTGGAAAACTGCATCACCGAGGGCAGGCCATTCATTCTCTGCCAAAGTATTAAGGCAGCCCTTAAATGTTACTTCATTTCAATCCCTGATACTGTACTTGGATAAAGTCAGAAGTCAGAGACCTGTTATCCCACATCAGCATTACAACGAACATGTTGCAAACATTCCTTCGGTTGACTAGAACTTCTTTTGAGAGAAAAAAAAAATAGTGGGTGGTAAACAACATTGTTCTAGGAAAGCTCTGGAAAATTGCCAGAGCAGTTGAATGCCTTTGAAAATTGTGGGGAACTTTGTCCGCCGTCATTGTGCTCCACCTCCACCTCTGTGGCAGCGCTGTCATTAAAAGGGAACCATTATTTTCAGTCTTGAAGCTTAATGGAACTGCTCCTTTTTCTTTTTTTTTTTAATAGGTTAAGATTGTTAAATTTAGTGGGGGTGCTACTGTGAATAAGGCCAACTGTTGGGCTGTTATCCTATCAGCTTGAATAATGGTGCCAGATTTGCCAGCTCAGCGCAGCATCTCGCGTTTCCCGACTTACCACTGAGACTGGCAGTGTAGAGGTGCCCAGGTCACTGAGTGGGTTCCTGAAGCTTTTGGTGGTCTTCCTCTGGTGAGGTTAGCAGGTGCGCGCTGTCCCTTCCAACACATTGAATAAAATGTGCTCCATGGTTGAAAACGCTCCCTCCTTATCCTGTTCCTAAGCAGCAGCCCCTCCTTGGTTATATTTGCCATCGTGTTTTCCACAGTTCTCAAGAGACGTTTTATCTGCACACTTCAGTACCTTGTTGGTATATTTTAATTAGTAGCTCTCTGCACCATGTTAGCATGCTGCTTTCAGTATGAACCTAGTGGATAAAGTATATTCTCAATTCAGTTCAGTAACATGGAGTGTAAGTCAAGCAGGCAGCTTCAGGCAAAACAGATTGGTTTGACATATATGATGGTAGAATGTTGGTCTTTCCCATCTGTGTGCCATTGGGAGCCTTTGATGCGCTCTGCTGGACCTGATATCTCTCCGCAAATACCGGCCTGTGCCAACCCCCCACCACCATATACTGTGTATATGGTTCACAAAGTGAAATACTCAGGACAGAAAAATGGAGATGAACCATCCTCCCACATGGCCCCTGGGAGTCATGTGCACAAAGCTTCCCCCCCCGAATCTCATAATATTGCTTGTATAGGAAGCTCGGTTTGATGTTAGAAGCTCGGACAGCTTGGATGATGGTAGAAACGGGGCCGCGACTTCATTGTGGTGTTTTATTGTCCCAGTGTTTGTCAGTGATTGCCTTGTAGATCTGTTTCTTTCTGGCCAGTTTCATTAAAGGCGCAGGTGATACCCGTATCCAGTTTCTCATGAGCTCATTTTTCATGCTGTCACATGATTTATGGAAGCAGTTAAATAGTGTAATAAGGGCTCCTACAGGTTCAGTTGATTGTATGCTGCTTATTTTTGTTTTAGTAGTACTAATTAAATGACTTATAGAAATACAAATATTTACAAATTCAATTAAATTGAACAGAAACCTTCGCTACACAGTAGGATTTTTTAATTTTTAAGCAGCAAGAATTGTTTTTAATCTTAATGACTTACATGAGAAGTTTATTGTGATTTATTGACGATGGTCATTTATTATTGTGTGCAGTACAAATCGCTCTGCTGATGTCTGTAATTTCATGACTGCTGTGGTGGTTTGGAATGACACCACAGTTACATGTGGATTTGTAGGTCACTGTCATGACTTTTGAGATTACTTTCTTGAGTTTTGATCCCTGATAAAGAACAAAAATTATGGATATGAGTATTATGCTTTCTCCCTACTACTTTAGATAAAATGGAGTAATTTACACAGGTGATCACACTTTCGCTGTATGCTCCAGACCTTGGTCCTACAGTGACTCAGCATAATGAACACATTTTCTGTGTCCTACATGTGTGAGGACCCCAAAGAAAATGAAAGACTTTGAAAGTCTTTTTTGGTCATTTTATTTGGTTTTGCCAGTCTCGAAGCATTTTATGAAGTAGTCTGATCTGAGGTGTGTCAGACTTATGTAAGCAGAGAATGACCTAGCTTTAATTTGTGGAGGGTTTATTGTACAGATAATTTAGATAAAGGCAGAGAATAAGGTCCTGGTAGCTCCAGTAGCCTACGGCCAGGGCATTAGAGAAATGCTGTCTATTAGCTTATATTTAGAACTACACAGAAAATAACCATAAAAAGTATATAAAGGCAAAGTTGACTACTTGAAATTGTTTTATGGTGATCTATCTGAATGCTTTTGACACACTTTTGGAATTTGTGTAAGAACTGGAATCACTTCAAAATATGTGTGGTATGTACTTGAACAGTGTCACATGAACCTATGAGAACAGTAGCATCCCCAGTGCAGCTTGTTGGTGGATGCGCAGGGCCACCTCGCGTAGCTTGTGTCCAGACCTGTTCGGAATGCACTCGGCACTTTGCGGCCGACTCAAGCCGCCCCACCACCTTCCGTGGAGTTTCTCTGTAACCGCCTCTCAGTAACAACCAGGAGATTTCCTCTACTGATTCCAGGCAACCATTTAAAAATGTTCTGCTGGTGTGACCTCATATCGCCCCAAACGAAGTGTGGGGGCATGACCGTGAGGCATCCCTAATGACGTTCAATTTGTCACATCTTCATTCATCAGCTTCAATAAAGATGAACTTTGAAGCTGGAAAGGTTCTCTCCGCACATGGTCACCCTTTTAATGCTAAATGCGGGCTGTCGGTCGTTTTTAAAAAAGAAAAAAAGCCCAGGTCATTTGACTTCAGCCTGACTATGTTTTACAATGCAGGAATCTCATGGTGGAGTTTTTATCTCCAGCAAAGTTGGAATACGTGGGCGTGAGGCAGGCATGTTTCCTGGTATGTTCAGAGCACCCCCCCCCCCCCCCCGCCCCTTCAGGAGACATGTGCTGTAACATGTTGGCGTTGGCCTGGCTGTAAACACGTCCGTGAGAGGCGAGTCAAGATGGAGGGGGTGGCGCTGTTTCACATTAGCAACTACGCGACCACGCAGACACAGAACGAAGACGACTAAAAGGACTTAATGAGAGGTGCTTGTGCAGCGTTTCAGTGTCTGCATGTACTGCCATTAGAACATCTGCAATCATGAGATCTTCTGGTGAAGAGTAAAGGAGCAATGCAGTGTAACAAAGGACAGTGGCTAGAGTCTGATTATTAAACCTTGCGGTTGTCTGCTGTAACTTTTGATGTAGTCCATGCTAATTGGTCAGACAGATGTTAACATGGAAGGGTAAACTTTGCTCATCTAGTGTCATCATGCACTTGAACTGTGCCTTCACAGAAATCTAAACACCATTTTCAGACCGATATCTAAGATATTTAAAAGAAAGTGCTAAATATATGCTTAGGATGTTGGATGCAGCACTGATGCAAATTTTTTATTATTTTTTTTTTGCCTTTGCCTTCATTATCTTCATATTCTTTGCACTTTTACATTTTGTAAGGGGGAGAAACGCATTCAGAAAAGTATCATATAGTTATATTACAAGAAACCAATTATATTGCTAGAAAACCTATAAGATGTTTTTTAACAGATAGACGGCATTTGGGCGACATTTTACAGAACATGGTTTGATCTCTTATACCAAACAACATTTGAAGTTGATAACTATAAACACTGCTATTGTGACTTTTATTATGTAGTCCTGCATGTCCTGAATCTTGCTTTTTGCCAAATTGGAGAACACATCTTCTTAGTATTCTGCAGCAATTTCCTGTCATGTTTTCACAACTCAGAAAGCTCTTCCTATCTGTGGCGTGCGGCCCGTTGCCACACAGTAGAAGCAGATTACTATGAGTACTGTTAAGTCTAGTTCTTTACCACACAGTCAACTAATATAGAGTTCACATTCCTTGAGTTGATGGCTGAGTTGCTACTGGTAAGACATATTAAGTTATTTACTAATATTTGATAGCAATGCAGAAAAAAAGCCATTGTACTTTTTACCATTGTGCATTTTGGAGTATTTTTTTATTTTTTTTTTTGCTTTTTTTTGTTTGTTTTTTCTTTTTACAACACTGAATGAAGACATGTTATCCATTTAGAGGAAGTAGCTACGTGTTCTGGAGTGGGAGATCTAACCTTGGTGAGATGAGAGAGAGGAAGTGAGTAGAAGTTAACTGTGCTCTGTTCCTTTTGATCTGTTTCTCAGTATTCAGGCTCAGCCTGTAAGCCCATGGTGTATATAGCTTATAGACTCCAAAGCTGCATTTCACTGCTGAACATTGAACATTGCAACATTTTACTATTAATATACACTGTTGGTTGCCTGTCTGTAGCTTTGGTCATTAATGTCACTTTATTGAACTGACAGAAAAGATTTATATTAAAGAAATTAGAGGATTCTATTGAAAGTTTCCTCAGAAGATGAATGAAACCGCTGAAGGGTAGTGGGCTTTGAGCTTGGGTGGAGATGGGGGGGGGGGGGTTTCACGTCACTAGAACAAGGGGGCTTCTAGACACCATGTGGGTGTTTACTTTTAAAAGCTGTACAATACAAGATCACCAGTTGGTGGAAAGTCTGTCTCTCTCTCTCTCTCTTTATAGACACTGTGACATCAGTATTTCCTTTACCAATCTTTAGAGACTTTTCAGGCAGTCCTGAAAGGAGTCATTATCAGCTAGAGAGCATCAGCTAGATGGAAGCATTTAGGAGTAGTAATGACTGAAAACCTCAAAGTTAGCAGCACAGAGCAGGGGAGTGGAAGAGAAGTTTCCATTCTCACAGTGAGAGAGAAGTGTTCGTTCTGTGGTCTAACAGTCAGGAAGTAGCAAGAAACCCTTTGCTCAGTGATGCATTTCCTGTCACTGCAAGATTCGCAGGTCAGTTTGTGGCTGTCCTCTTTCCTTTCAAATTTATCAGCATCTGTTTTAACTCTCTCCCTCTCAACCCCACCCACTCTCTGTCGGTCTCACACACCGCGGTGCTTGTTTGCTGAAGCTTGTGGTCTTCTATAGCAGCCGAACAAGCTGAAGTTCAAAATGGAGCCTCACAGTCTAGAGGACAGCAGAAGAAGATGGTCTTATTGATTCTTTCTGACTGAAAAAAAACATTACATGTTTGATAACGTAGTATAGTGGACATTTTTGGATGATTCAATTCACCTAAAATAAACTTGATGGGGAATGAAACGTGTGCGTACCTGCTCTACTGAAGTAGCACCATCAAGCTATACCTCCCCACAAAGAGGGGAGGGTTGGGGCTTTTTAGGTGTCTGACTCTGCCTTTTGGTGGTTCTTAGCTCATGGTGTGTTCAGCCTTGCCCCACCCCCCATATACCTGCGGTCCTGCAGCTCGCCATGGGCCCGGCTGACGTGAGAGGAGTGATAACGACCCCCCTCTCAGGTGGGTGTTGGGGGGCCCACACCTCAGTACTGCGCTCCGAGTGCCTGGAGGTACAGTGGAAAAGTACAAGAGTCGCGAGAGATCAGATTAAATTCCATTCTTCCTAAATTCCATTCAGAGTCTTGTGCTTGGTTTCTCTTGACCCCTTTGTCTCAACACTGTGGGGACTGACAGAGGAGGGGAGCTTTGCAATGTCCTGTTTATTAGCGCTGTTTCTCAGGGCACTTTGTTTTGTCCATCGCGTTTGGGTTTTTGTTTGTTTTTTTGGTCTTCGTTCAGCTCTCAGCCACCACAGCTGGAACCCATTAGAGGATGCCCCAGGGCCTTTTTTTAACCCCTTGCTGTGGCAACTCCAGTGTACGTTGCACTGTAATTTTGAAAAGTGCTTTGGCATGCTGGTGCTTTTGTTTCTTCTAGCGTGGAGTGGCCAGGCTCGGGAAGCTGGCACGTGAGGCGAGAGATGCTTTAGCTCACGGTGTGAGTTTCCGGAGAGCCTTTCTCACTGCGCTCAGAGGCGACTCGTTAACTGCAGATCGCTCGATCTGTTGAGTTAGCAAAGCGCCTGCTTCTCAGATTTGTAACCTTTCTGTGCTTTGTATAATATACTTTTTTTGCTTTAAGGGCAGGGTGAGGTGGCTGTGGTCACTTTTATTTTTTTTTTGTGCACCTTTTTCCTATTTGCTTTAATCAGTCACTGCCTCTGACAGAGCTAAATTTCCACCTAACTGGCTATTTTAAGACAACTGAAAAATGTGTGAGTATATTAAACTATTATTGCGGTTAGGTGGCCCCAGCTGCCAGAAAACGGAAGCTCAGCTGAAAACAGCAGAAAACAGAAGCTCAGGACCCAGCCTTTAGAGTCTGTTGAGTGCCTTCTGGGCCTGTGTTCACTATCATGCCTTAGGAGTGCCTCATGCTGACTGCTGAGGCCTGAGTCACATCCTCACAGGAACTGGGCAAAAACAGCCATGTTCAGCTGACATGAGCTGATGACCTTGTAACAGAAGCTTTGTTCTACATGCTGATAGAAAGTGTTCCATTTGCGCTCTCTCCTTCCGTTTTTCTTTCTTTCTCTCCCTCTCCCTCTGTTGCTAGCTAAAACTTCTGTCTCCCCGTTTCTCCTATTATCTCTCTCTTTCCCCTTTCTCTCTCTTGTTCTCTCAGTCCATCACTGACTGGACGTCATTGGTGGTTTCATTCTATAAGGAGTGGAGATGAGGTGTGGTTTCTAACGCTATAGTCTGGAGTCTGGAGTGTGTAGGGTGGGTGTGTCCGGAGCCTGATTTATGTCTTTTTGGGAACATTCCTCGTCCAGACCTGTGCTCGGAGACAGAACGTGTCCTGAAATGCCAGGAATACCAGTCTCGTGTCTAAGCCAGGCTGGAAAAACCTCTGTGGCCTCCACTCTCATCTTCTCCCTTTCTTACTCTTTCCCTCTCTCTTGCTGTCTCTCAAGTTCAATATTTGCTTTATTGATATGACAAATTTACATTTGAGATGTCAGCATTGCAACCATCACACATACATAAAAACAGTTATAAGCCTTTTGTACTCTTGCTTGGGCTCTCTCTCTCTCTCTCTCTCTCTCTCTCTCTCTCTCCCCTCCCCTCATGCTGGCTTGCACACTGTCTTTCACTTGTTTCGTCTCTCTCTCTCATGCCCTCTCACATGCTCTCATACACTGTAAAAAACCAAAAAAACAACAACAAAAAAAAAAACCCCTTTTCTCCCATGCTATTCAGAGAGTCATCCAAGAACTGTTTTTCTCCAAAACAGCTTACTTCACTGTGGCCATGATGTCATTCCCCATATATGGGAGTCTTACCAATCTCTCTGCTTCAGGCCTTCTGTTCGTGACATCAGCTGACTATCATGCCACATATCGAATCGAATTTCTTACCACTGATTAGGTTTGTCTCAATCTCGATTCCTGAATGTGCTCGTTCCATGTTGGAATTCTTCTGGAAGAGTGACTCATGTTTTTGTGAGTCGATTGACTTAAATCGCCTCCTTTCATGGTCAACAATGAGCTCAGCAGAGGAGGTTAAGTGGGGACGTGGGGGGGGGGAGTTGGCAGAGGGTTCTTTTGGAGGAAAAACATTTCTTCATAAACCCAGTTTCAATTTGACTGTTGTTCCTTGAGCCACTGCGGTTATTAGTATGACTTCTGCTACCTGCCCTGCATTGTGCTTGAGCACGGGAGCCCTATTGGGAAGTCTGCATGTCTTTGGTGGGGAAGGGGATTAGGACAGGGAATCAGATTTCTAAAAGTGCCACGTTAGACTTGTCACATGACCCACCCCCCATTTGTGCATGTGTAATGTGGCCTGTAGCCTCTAAGGCTCTCTATTAGAGCCCCACCCTGGAGACTGTTTGCTCACCAGAGTCCTGCATGTTGAGTAAGTCTCCAGCAGGCTTGTAGCCTCTCCCTCCTGGTTGGCCCTGATGACGTGCTGCAGTCCTGCTTGGCCCTCCGCCTGGGAACCTGCCTGTGGCCTATAACAAGGCTGCCGTTGTCATGTGCACGGGATGCATTCATAGGCTGCTGTTGTCATGTGATTGGGATGCGATCACAGGCTGGTGCGGCGGCAGCGGAGACCACCGGCTGAACGCTGCCACTTTGCCGCTCTTGTTCATAGCTGTGAAGTAGTAGGAGGAGCAGTAATATGCGCAAATGCGTGTTCACAACCACGCGTGTCATATCATTACTAACACGTATGCTAATCAGAAACACATCAGTCTTTCTGTCTACAAAACTTTTCAGTCAATTTGAATAGTCAATACTTTCCTTTGCCAGCAGATAAAGTTCAGGTGTGAATGATGCATGTATTTCAAAGCATGTCAGCAGAGTGTTGAAGAGCCTGTGTGGCCGAACAGAGCTGACACGCCTTGCCTTCTGATGGCTGGCTGTGACGCCTACTGCTGTTCCATGCTTGGTTTTCACTTCTGATTACTGGAAGCAACAACAAAAGGAAAGAAGAAGTGAAAGTTTGAGATGGGCTGGGTTCTAAGCCTGTGTTAAATGATGCAAGGCTAAACTGGTTCCAGTTTCTGACAACTGGCACTGGATGTGGAGGCTGCCCAGGGGTCAGTGGTGTCCTAGCAGGCAGAGAGACTGGGGGAAGTCTGTGGCTGTTTGTTTGTGTGCTCCCCTTTACTAAGAGGCTCCAAGAGTAGTGCATTAGCAATGACTGCATATCCTTTGCTGAAGGTTGTACTCCAAACATTTGTAAATTCCATTCTTCATTACCATGCATTGCACATGTGACATGCTGCAGGGAAGAAGACCATTTTATAGCCCCAAAGGTGTTTTTTTTTTGGGGGGGAAGATGTTGCATAATACTTTTTTTGCAATACACAATTTCCATGTAGTAGGAAGAGCTTTATAAGCATATGAGCTGCACAAGCCAGTAGAAACAAGCAGCCAGCTCCAGATGTAGCCGTGGGAACAGTGACTTGCTTTTGGGGGATTCATTCTGGTGAAGGCTAATGATAGGTTAGTGCTCCTTGGGCCTAGACGACCCCCCCCCCCCCCACCAAACCCCGCAGTGGCGGTGTAGTCCAGTCATATGCTCTCTATGACCTTGTGGAGTGGGAGTAGGGGGTTGGGGGAACTGTCTCGCTGCCCTCCAGCCCTGTACTGTACCTGGCCCTGTCTGAGCTGCGCCCTCTACCCCCTCTGTCTGTTCCAAAGCAAACAAACCCCACCCTGCCATGGAGGACTCTCCAGTGGCCATAGAGGTGCCTCCCCCTACCCACCCGACTCCGGCCAAGCCTACTCCCTGGTCCCACCTTCCCGCTGCCTGGGAAGGGTACCGGTGCCTTCGGGGGAGAGAGTGTCGGAATGATTTGAGGAGTATGTGTACTTTTGGAAGAACGCGTTTTTGGTTGCACTACATCCTCTGCTTGGGTTACTTGTTAAACAGCCTCCTGTTTTCCTTATCCTGAGAGTCCCTGTGATGAGACCGATCGCATCTCCCTCCAGCTCCCTAAGACAAGTAGGGGAGGGCTGTTTGTTACCACTGAGCCTTAATGTGTGAATGTGCGACTTGGAAACAGAATTGCTGCCTGTATGACTCAATTAATAATGGGTATGGGAACTCCAGCTTCTCTTAACCCAAACATGGGGCCAGTCAATAGCACCCTCAATAATCCCATAATGGTAGAGGAAGTTAAAATCTCGTTTCAGGCCGTTATGATAAACGGGTGATGGCGTGTGTGTGACGGCGACACAGGCCGATGGACGCGTCACTGGAAAGCAGGGTATGTTTTTTCCACTCGTTTGTTTAGCTGTGGCCTAGCCAGACATCCTCAGAACCTCTAGCCTCTGGCGAGCAGACGCACGGTCGACGTAGTGAGCCGAGGAGCTTCTGCCGCTGGCCGGTACCGCCGAAGCGTCGCTCTCCGCCGCTCCCGCGAGGGACCGCGGGGTGGCCCGTTTGGAGTCAGAGCACCCAGGGCTGATGTGAAATTCCCTTTCTCTTTGTCTGTCCTCTTCCCGTCCTGTAGGTGCCGATGCCCCAGACGCAGCTGGAGTGGCACTGAGCCTGAGAGAAAGAGACGAGCCCTCGCACCGCGCCGAACGCCGGCCCCCTTCTTGAAGGGCAACCGGGGCGAAAGAAGACAGAGACAGACAGAGAGGGAAAGGGTGCAAAAAGACAAAAAGGGAACCTGTCTACAGCCCTTCCCCCACCCCCATCCCCTTACCCCCCCCGACATCATACCCTCTTGCATCTGGTTTCGTGAAGGTGGCAAAATTACCTCAGCTGTGCGCCTTCCTTCGAACGCTTCCTGTACCAGGTGTGGTGTGGAGAGTGGAGCGCTTTGGGGAGTCTCTGGAGAGACGGGAACCCTCCGCCTGTCAGTCTGAGTCCTCCCCTCCCCTCCGCGCCCCCACCCCCACCCACGGCTGCACCATGACCACTGCGGTCCAGCCCAACGAGCTCGTCTTTGAGTTTGCCAGCAATGGGATGGATGAAATCAACCAGGTAGCCAACACCACACACACGCCCGTGTTCCTAAGCCAAACGAGTGTACACCAGTTTTCACCGCAGGCTAAGAACATATTCCAGTATCAGAACATTTAGTTATATAACATATATGCAGAATACATGGTAGAACTCATCTTTAGCATTTGCATTTTATTTCCTTTCGTGGAGGTCAGTTTGTGCATTTTGTTGTGCTGCTCTCCAGAGTGGATTGTTTTAGAATGGAGAAGTGCTGAGTTCTCTTTGGGGGTGGGGTTGGTTGAGTGTCCAGGCCTTTGATGCCAGCTTTGCTGATGTAACCGGGGGGGGGCATTCTAGCAGAACTCAAATGGGAAAGTGTGAGAATGGGCGTTTGTGTGCGTGCGCGGGTGCATGCGTGAACGGAAGCTCTCCCTGAAATAAATGTAGCATCTGCGGTCCATGTGAAAACGTGACGTTTTTCAGCTTAACCAGTTTAGGGTCGACTCCAAATTTCTGCTGAATCATGTGCTCAAAATATTGCCAGTTTAACCTTTAGTGTTTAAAGCAGATTTTCACTTTATATGAATTCATTTCATCCGTTAAGCTGCCCAAGCTTAACTAGACAAGCAGGCTGAGAATATTTGTGTACATTTGAACCGGCTCCTCTTGGAAGGTGGAGCCTGCTCCGGGTCTGCTGTTTGTGTGCCTGCTGCGTTTAGCCTTTGCATTTGCATGCCTGCATGTCTGTGCGTGCGTGTATGTGTGTGTCTCTGTCTAAAGTGTGTCACGATTGGTTGCAGTGTGACAGCACTCTCTTTGCTCGGTTCTGCGGACTGCGAGTTGGAGGTGGATTTCAGGCCTAACCAGCCTGACCTGTTGGGAGGTGGTGTGTGGAAGCGAGGACATGTTCCACCCAGAGCTCTACTATTGTTCTGAAATAACATCAGCATCTCTGTCCCTCCCTGTACGTTCTTACTGGGTTACTGCAAGCGAACACATTGGGTGTCCTACCAGGCGGCCCCTTGCACTTCTCAAATATCGTTTGAACTCCCAGTGATAACAATAGAGTTGTGTTTTCGTGTATGTTTGTTGGTATAAGACTGTGTGTACTTGTGTGTGCTTGCTTGCGTGTGTGCGTGCTTGTGTGCATGCGTGCGCGTGTGTGTCTGCGTGCGTGCATGTATATGCCGATTTATATGCATGTACATGTCCAGCTGTCTGAGCTCTAAGCATCAGCCAGGGTGGATTGAGTTTTGCAGCCATTAATTACAACAGTAAGTAAAGACATCAATTAATGACAGCCAAAACGATGTTGTACCAGCCTGAGGACCAGCGGGGCAATCTCAATGTAGCCCTGGCTTAAACGGGGCACGTTGAGCAGTGTTAGCAGGTGAGGTGAGCACGACGGTTAAGCATTTATTGTCAGCTGAAGCAGAAGATTGTTCAGATGAGGGGAACATTTGCTCAGGCTGACGAACAGGGAACTTGGCTATGCAAATGGCCGATGTTTATCTCATATTTCCCTTTTTGAAACGTGGTCGACTGCAGTGATGAGGAAGCGGGCCTACTGAAAGGCACCATGTAGAAACTAGGTCTGTAAAGTTTAATCATAAACTTAACAATCAAAACGTGCTCATCAGATGAGTAGTTCGAAGCCACACAGTCCTATCTAATAATAGATGAGAATGCCCCACCCATTGGCTCGGGCCTTCACGTCATCACATCAGTTCTGCCATAAAGAATGTCAATGGCGCCCATCTATCTGCTTTAGATAACCTTGTCTGCCAAGGGTAGAGGGGAGACGCTGTCTCACACGCTCCGTCCACGAATGGGATCAGAGGTTTGTCTTCGCTCCGATGTAACCGAAAAGGGAAGGTTTATTTATTTATATATTTATTTATTTATTTTTTTAAAGCATTATGTCCCTAGCTAGAAGAAGGGGAGGACTGGGAGGGTTGAGGACAAGGCCATGCCAGAATGTAGATGTGTAATGAAGTATTCTCAGAAGCTCACACACTAGGACTCCCCCATGCCTCACATCAGCGCACTGAGATCAGCCTTAAATTCTTGTAGCTGGACACCTAGTTATGTGACACAGACGTGTGTTTGTGCGTGCATGTGTGCATGCGTGCGTGCAGTGATCTGTAGTAGTGGTTTGGAGGCTCTGTTAATCTGTAGCAATTGAATGTTTCTGGCCTTGGCCTCAATTCTGGAGATGCAAACACCTCAAATTCCTGTGGAAGATGCCATAACAATAGTGACTTGTGCTGAGACGAGGACAAGGAAAAACACTGAGATTCCAGCCAAGAGCCTTTAGTCATTGTGCGTGAGCCTTCCATTAATAGATATGGGAGTGGGATACAGCATTCTGATGGATCTCCCATGCTCAACTGTACCAATCTATTCATATTTTCACAAGTTTCCAATAAACAGACATTGTTTTAGCCTGTGTTTAGGCTCTTGGTTTGCTCTCTGCCGCCACCTTCTGGTGGTTTAAGGCAAGTGTGTACTTTTATTTCATGAGGACATATTGCTGGCTGCTTATCAGAAAGTAATGTAGTCACTTAACATCCTCTTGATCGCCATACAGGGCTTAAGCCTATATTAACCTCATCTCCTACACTCAGCTGTTGTACTGGCATAGGAAATGTCAACAATCTTCTTAAAGGCAATCGCTCCTGAAAGGATTCATTCCATTCATTTTCATTCATAAACTATCTGCCCAAGAGCTAATGGAAAACGCTGTCTCACATCCTACTGGAGGCTGACTAAGAGATTCTGCTGGACAGACAAACGCGAGCGCGTGCGAGCGCACAAGCTTTGCTGACTGAAGCAAAGGGAACATGCAGGGCAATGGACTCCACTGACTCGTCCTACAGAAGCCTGTCCATTCTGTAAAAATGAATGATAGAAAGGAAGGAAGACAGAACAACACTAGCGAGAAAGAAGATGGGGAGGAAGAAGCTAGGCAGGCCTTGAACCATTGCCTGGTGGTGAGTTTTAGCAACGCAGCTGTGGAGGGTGCGGTGCAGTGCCTTATGGGTCTGTTGTCCAGCACCAGCTATTTCCTGTGTTTCCTCCCTGTGCCATGTTGCTATGTACCGCACCCACACACAGGAATGCCGCAGTGGAAATGAAGGGCCCAGAGACAAGTTCCCAGGATTGGCACGGAGCCCCAGCCAGCCTGATTATCTTTCACTGGAATCACAAGGCTGTCTGTTTACTTCATTTAGCCACCAAACCTCTATTGATATAACACAAGGCTGCGTCTGCCCTGTGAATAATGTCTTATTGTACAGTGTACCCTTACTGGAATCCAAAGCCCTCACTAGGCAGTCTGTGTAAATCAAATACGAACACCATCGGGTGCATATTTTCTAATTTGTGTGTGTGTGTGTGTGTGTGTGTGTGTGTGTGTGTGCACGTGTGTGTACGTGTGTGTGCGCTCATTTTCCCCTGGCAGTTGGACGATCCATCAGTCTTCCCGGCAGTGATTGTGGAGCAGGTACCTGCTGCTGACCTCATGCAGGTGTATTCAGGGCTTGAGGCTGACGAGGTCACCAATGGCATCATGGTAGACACAATACAGGATGTCGTGGAGGAGAACATTATGGTGGGAGATGTAGGCCTGTCTGGTGAGTCTGCTGGCACTGTCTGGCCCAGGCATTACACCACAGATGTGATTGGAATAACCATCTAGCTTCTGCTGGGTTTCTGCTAGCCAGTCAGGTAAAGAATGCCCTTGTGTGCTGGAACATAAATATGGGTCTAACGCAAGCTCCCGTTCGTTTGGCTCTAGTGGAGACTCCCGTGTCAGGAGGAGAAGATAACATGGAGACCATAGAGGCAGCTGAAGCTCTGCTGAACATGGAGTCTCCCAACAACATCCTGGACGAAAAGCGCATGAGTAAGTTCTGACTCACTGGCTCTGTTTGTCCATAAAGGTCAGGGACTTGGCAGGAGAGTTCAAGAAAAAACCTCTTTTGAAGGGGTTTTTCTTAGAGGGACTTTCTCCTGTTGTAGAAACGTAACAAGTAGATATCATAATTAAAATCTTTCCTTCTTCAACTTCTATCATAATGGTGTTTTTTTTTTTTTTTTTCCCCTCATGACAGTCATATCAGCATATGTCCTAATTAGGTTTGAAGATCAAATACACTGTTTTAATTTGTCTGTTATGTGTTTCCTCCCTTATATATAGTTCACAGTTACGGATCTCTGCTGGAAACCGACCTGACGTACATATCTCTGCGACCAGATTGCATGGACGTCTCTCTGGATGAATCTTCCATGGATGAGGTTCCTCAGAAGAGTCCCTCCAAACCACCCAGGAAAAACAAAAGTACTGCAGTTACAGACTATTACCGCTAGAGGATGTTGACCCACAATAATGGGAGTATCTAATCTGACGATAATAGAGTTATTAAATAATAGATAGAAATTAAGTCATACACTTCAAAAGGGAAATCAAATAATCTGATAAATAGTTGTTAATAGTTGATAGTTTATTGTAGCTCTATAATAAATAATTGAAGTATCAGATTAAGCTCATTTATAAGAGCACCAATCCATATAATGTGAATTTCGAAAGGTGAGAGAGGTTAACCACACCCGCTTCCTCATCTGTGCAGTGCGCAAACCCAGAGCTGTGCGATCCTGCTCGCCCATCACCAATCCCGCTCTCCCGCTGAAGAAAAAGAGCAAAGAGGGCAAAGGTAAGTCCTACTACAAAAAACTCACACGCACTCTCACAATAGATAAACTCGGCCGCTCCGGAGGGGTTGGACCACAGCTGCTTAATTGATGAGGTGCTCTCAAAGTGGACTGCTTGTGAGGGAAATAAAAGTGATAGCGGGCTGGAGGGCACATCGATGGCATCCTGATAGGGGCCCTTACACACGGGGCCCTGGACCGGCGCGGAGAGGAGGCCGGCCGCATGCATATACATCATGCTGACATGCCAAGCTGCTCTTGGTCCAGCCCCTGCTGCCGGGGTTGCTGTTTTTACCCACTTCTGGCCACAGCGTGTGGAAAACAAGAGCAATCTACTGCCAGGCCTTTCTAGTTAATTTCCAGGCCTGGTGCAGGCTGGAGTGAAATTGATTTATTAAGGTTATGGGCAAGAATACCATAATTGCACCTCTGCCAATTCCGTTTGTTAAATAAACCCTGAATAGGGTGTGAATTATAGACGAGCATTTAGCTTTTTAGGAGTTTCGACTTTAATGAGTCGACGGAGGAATTGGAAATATCCCTTTTTCTCCCTCTTTCACTTAATATAGGTAACACAATTTACCTGTGGGAGTTTCTCCTGGCTCTGCTGCAAGACAAGAACACCTGTCCCAAATATATTAAGTGGACGCAACGAGAGAAGGGCATCTTTAAGTTGGTGGACTCCAAGGCTGTGTCCAAGCTGTGGGGCAAACACAAGAATAAGCCTGATATGAACTACGAGACCATGGGAAGAGCCCTCAGGTAAGCCCAGCGTCGGCGTGTCCCGACCCTGTAGGAAAACTGAGATGAGTGGGAACGCACCTCCTGACCCTCCTGCTTTCTTCCCTGTTCTCTTCCTTTAGGTATTACTACCAGAGGGGCATTCTGGCCAAGGTTGAGGGCCAAAGGCTTGTTTACCAGTTTAAGGAGATGCCCTCTGACCTGGTGATCATTGACGAGGAGGAGGGCCAGTGTGGAGACTCGGGCCCCGTCTACGGAGGCCAGCGCTCCACGCCTCACGGGCGAGGTGTGGGCCGTGGGGCGTCGCGCGCCCAGGGGAAGGGCTCGGGCCACACGCACGCAAAGTCGTTGAAACGGGAGCAGAGTCCCAACCTGGTGTACCAGAGCACCAACGGCAAACAGAGCGAGTCACTACTGCAGACGGTCCACGTGCTTCAGCCCAACCAGGGCGCGGCCGTCCCTGCTCCCACACAGGCTCTGAGGTAAGAGAGGCAGAGTCCCACACAGGCATATATGCGAATATGCAACAGACATAACCATGCGAAGTACATTGGCAGTACTGTGCTCTTGTATTCATGTATTGATGCCTGGACATGTATATTCAGTATATTTGTATGCTCCTGTCGATATTTAAAGGAGAAATAGGTAGAATTTTGCTCATATAGCTATGGAACATTACATAGTGAGAAGAAGACTCCTCATCGTCTGTGAGATAGGAAAATGGCATTTTTGCAATAACCGTTACTTATGGACAGGTCAGACTGATGTTCCACGTTCTTTAATTTAATGTGGTTCAGGCAGATAGTTGTTTCTGTTCAAGTAAATTCTCTCTTTCTCTGTATCTGTACGTCTGTCTCTCTCGTCCCTCCAGGACAATTAACATGCCTCCCCTTGTCCTAACATCTGGACCACAGGGAGGAGCCCCAGTCACCCTGCAGACTGTGCCTTTCTCTTCTGTCCTGGCTAATGGGGACTCCTCCACCCATGGCTCGCCTCCGCGAGTCATCCTGCACACAGTGCCTTCCTCCAGCCCTGGGAGCAAAGATGTGCTGACCATCCAGACTGCCTCTCTGACCACAGACAGCCTCACCACCCAGCAGCTCCTGGTGTCCAGCCTGGGCTCGGCCGGCGCCGGTGTCATCAGCCCCACGGTGCAGCAGGCTGGCTCCCTGAACGGCCTCACCCGCCTGGTCACGCTTAACGCCAGCGGGCAACCGGTGGTAGCCCAGCAGCCAGGCACGGTCATCGCCACCGTGCTGAAGCCTAGCGAGCTGCAGGGCCTGCAGGTGAAAGAGGAGATCCTGGACCCACAGTACCTCCAGTCCCTGGTTGACGGCTGCCCTGCACCGGCTGCGCACTTCTGCAAGGAAGAGATGGAGGCGGGGGTGGCAGAGCTCAGCCACAGGACCGTGATCGTGGGCGCCACCAGCTTGGGCCACATGGTGAACGGACACTCGGACATGGGCTCAGAGCTGGCCAGCAGCCCCAGCGAGGGCCTCACCCCTGTGGAGGAGCTGGAGGTGAAGGAGTAGGTCGCCCTTCAGCCTCAGGCCACAGCCAAAGAGTTAGAGGAAATGCTCGTCACTATTTCCCAGTTCATCTAGGTAAAGCCGGAGCTCTCTGAGACCTAAGAAGTTAACCAGGTCACAAAACTGTGGACACAATCACCTAATGATTAAATAAATTCAGTGAAAACTGCTGGCAGACTAAGGACTATTGTTTACTCACATTTATTGTGATATTGTGCCTAAATCTGAATGTTAAGGGATAGTTGTGTGCTAGAGTTCTATTGGCTGCCTTTCTGGTACCACATTCCACCTGCCTCACCATCCCCCCAAATCAGAGAGCAGCCGTTTATCACACCAGGGATAGTTTCACCGCTTGTGCCACTTCAGACATGTCTGTTTTAATCAGTTTCATCTCCACAGCCTTTTGCGGTTTTAAAGACACTCCCCTTAAAAAGGGGCCAAAAGAAGTTGGGGGAAGTGTTGATGGACAGTCGCTACAAAACCAAAAAAAAAACAAAAAAACATTCCATAGACGTTAGGCTCAAGAATGAATTCTCTCAAAACCCGAGAGGTGGGAAGTGTTTGCCAGTGGTTTCTTGCTGATAAGGATGCTTCAGTGTGATGCAGAAACAGAAGTGTGGCCTTTTGGATTTGGACTGAAAGAGTGCCTTTTGGAAATGGCAGGAATGCGAGGAGACTTGTGTTTTTTTTTTGTTTTTTTTTTTTAGATTTTAGGTTATGTGAGGGGGAAAATGCTGAAGGCCAATGTTGTTTTGGACTCATAGGATTGTGCATTATGCTTCACATACAAAACCCATTAGCATGGCCTTGGCCAGGATATTTTCGCACCGTATTACACAGAGTTTTACAACATTGTGTTACTATGGAAATGGGCATTTCCTGTCCCAAGAGACAGTTAATTTAGACTTGTTTGTACATATTTACCATCTATTGAGAGTATAAAGACATATTCCAAAATTATCTGCTATAAAGGCAGAGTATTTTCCCCATTATACTCCAATCCTGTTCATATGAATCGAATGCCATGGAATAAAGAATATACAGTATATATGTGATATAAAATCGAGATTCAGTTCATGGCCACACATTTTATTTATTTTGTGAATTTCTAAATTCTGTATAAAAAAAAAACTAATTTTTTATTGTAAAAATGCAAAAACGTGGGAACATTCAGTATACAACCTTATTCCAACCAAGAAATCTTTGTTGTATTTTCCAGATCAGAGCATTCCATGTAAGTGGTACACGTTTCATATTTTAGTTTTCCAGTATAAGGGGATAAATTGTGTGGGTGTGGGTGGGTGTGTGTGTGTATGTGTGTGTGTGTGTGTGTGGGTGTGTGTGTGTGTGTATATATATATATATATATATATATATATATATATATATATATATATATATATATATATATATATATATATATATATATATATATATATATATATATATATTTAAAAAATTTGTTGCTTTATGAGATTTTTCTGTCACTGTGTACCAATATGTTTAAAGCCATTATCTTGTGTGTTTCAATGTCTGCCCTGAAGCTGACATACTTTTACCCCATTTCAGAAACCATGTATCCGTTCTCCAGAAGATCCTTTAATGTATTTTCGGTTTGTTGTTCAGGTTCAGTCCTATGTCAATGCCTTGTTGTGCCTGTTAATTTTATTTATTTGTAGTCCTCTCACATCCAGTTAATTTTTTTATTGTATGAATTACACCACATCATTTTCCGACATTGAGATTTCTTTGGCAGGTGCTCTTAATAGCTGGCACTCCCTTAATAAATGAGTAGGTGGCATACATGTTGTATCTGTATTGATCGTGGGCCTAGTTTGTCCTGAATTTGTAGTGAGCGGAGCTGCAGCTGGAAACTTCAGGCCTCATGCAAATAACCTCAGCCTGTGGCATAAGGAGGAAGGAAATAAGTATGACTGTGCTCTGACAATCAAGGCGAAACCCACTGCTCGTATGACAATCAGTGATGTCATTGTGAAACTAACCTCCCCACCACCATATAGCAGAACAGGTCAGGGCCACTGGCTTTGGGGTAAATGTATGCCAGCTCACCGGCTTTGTTCACCTCTACATCTCATGTGTCCTCGGGGCTTTCTGTTTTCCATATGTTGAACATAGACTAGATGCTTATTTTCTAAAGAAGGAAGATTTTAATAAAAAAAAAAAAAATTGCTTCAATGAAAACTTCTGAAGTCGTGTTTGTTTGTTTCATTGCAATGGCAATGAAGTGGTGCGCCGAAAGGGTCAGCTGTGCAGACGTCTGCAGACGAGGGGCTTCACGTTGTTCTAGGTTGGGGGCTGGCCTCCTCTCTCTGTTCTGCTCTGATTCTGGTATTGTGAATTAACAGAAATCTTTGTTTTCAGGTTGGACCTGCGGCTGGGGTTCTGACATCTTCCTGAGAATTGGGAGTGCTGAGAAGTGACACGGAGGTTCTTTTTCCAGGCTTGCGTTCTTCAAAGTCTTTTCTTATTAATTAATGAGAGGGTGTCAGTAAAATACATTGATCAACTCATGAGTGAAACGGCATCTGTGTATTTAACTTAACTGCCCGTGTTCTTAAACCCAGCTACTATACTGACATGTAAGCTAAAATGAAACAAAAATAAAAAGGACTGACAGAGACTGAAATATTCGAGGTTCTTATACCTGCAGCTCTGTGTGTGCCACGATGGACAAATGTGTGTTTAGTTGGGTGTGTGTGTGTGTATGTGTGTAATGGAGCCATCTGGCAGCTGGCCTATGCTGTAGCTGGTGTATGCTCCCTACCTCCTATTCACACAGCTGCAGAATACAGAGCACTCAATTTGACTGGCAATGTAAATACACAGACAAATAAAACACAGTCAGCAAACAGAATACAAGTGCCCTAGAGGCAACTACAGCTGAGAGTATGGGCAAAAATGCCAACAAGTGCATGTTACTTTAAAATGCATTTTCTCGAATTAATTTATTTTTAATAATAAAAGCATACAGATTCCACTTGCAAATATAACGGCTCTGTTAAGCTGACTGTATTTAGTTTATCTAAAGTGATTCCAGGATATAAAATGGAGAGTTGCACCATTTAGAGGATGTATGCTGGACCAGGCAGTCAAACCTGAGGTCAGTCAGGACAGAGAAAATGTGAAGCCTGATGTCACAGACTCAGACTGGCAGCAACTCAAGTATGTGCATATATATATATATACGCACACAGAAATTATAACCTTTTATGTTGTAATATATGTTGCAGTATTGAGTTTGCTGTAAAAATGCACCATTTTATGAGCAGTTAAAAACTCAGTAAAACACTCCATTTAACTTTTAAATGAAGACTTTGTCACTCAGGTGGTGTGAAAAGAAGCATTTTACAATAGGATAAGGAGCGCTACCTGCTTATTTCAGTAGCCAATCAATTTGAAAGTTCTCAGCCAATCCGTGTTGAGCAAGATCAGTTTAAGATTAAATCCTACACTTTATGGTAGTCCATATACCACAGACCTTGAAAAATATCCATTGGAAGATTATGGCCCAAGTATCTTTAGCACCTGTGTGAAACGTGTTGTACAAATGATATATCGTCTGCCAACCATCTACAAAACAATGCCATTAACTAAGACCTGCCAACATGGGCAGAGGAAGCCATAGACAAGCAAAGGGAGCAAAGAATAGCCTGTCTCATGTGTAAGGCCTGACATTGAATTGGCCTTCAGCGATACTTTTACCATGATTCAAAAGTAAAATCAGTTTGATGTCTGACTGGATTTAAAAAAAACATTTTTGGGGCTTTTTGGCATGTCGTGGGTGAAGGACAGTTGCTATCAAAGCTGTTTCCAGTCAGGAGCTGTGCCAAGATTACTCATAGAACAAAGTAGACACACGAACACTGAGCAGAACAATAGTCACGTCCCGAGACTGATCTGATTCTGTGCAATATGTAAATTCATAAAGCGTTTTAGAATGGCTACTTAGAGACTTGACATTGGACACAAATACCAACCAATTATCTCTTGGTCCTACAGTGCATAAATCAATCTGTGCCCTTTGAGAAAGTTTCTAATTGTTTCAATATCTGTAACAATCAACATGTAGCCTAATGAGAGATGCTGTTCTTTCACCGTTGAGCCAGATGATGGCAGTAGCAACACATCCCAGTGATCCAAAATGGTCACGGCAAGAAATGTTTGCATTCGCCCTCCCCACCTCCCACACACACAATGCATTCTGGATGTGTAGCGGTAGTTCAGCTTCACATCATGCAAACTGCTCCAAATCAACCGACGGGCACGTTAAGCGCCAGGAACAAAAACAAACAGCTTGGTAAATTGCAGGTAAATTACAACCCACGTTTGAAGTGCTAACAAAAAGAATTAATTCCCATGCCTACTTGTTCAACCTTGCAGCCACACAAGCAAAGCCTGTTTTCGGCTATTCTGACCCCGGAGACCAAGCGCCCACTGCATTCTGCAGCAGTGTGCATGCCTGTCCTCCCACCAGCATAAACAGGCTTATGGGGATTTGTCCCGTATGTCTCCATCAGCTACACAAATGCAGAGTGCAGGTGTAACTGCAGAAGACTGGGCATAAATGTGATTTACAACTGGAAGCTATATTGAGATTCCTAAAATTTTAATTTCACATTGGCCATATGCTTTGCCTTCCAGTTATTCTTCATTTGGTTAAATTATAGATTTGGATGGGCCATGAATCTGACTGTGTATATACTGCATCCGCCAGCATTACTAATACAGGGCAGTTTAATATGGTTGAAATTTCTATATGCTGTTAGGTATTTTCTTTGTTAGTTATAGAGGAAACTGATGCAGAATAATGAACGGGTAATCCTGCTGTGCTTGCTTTACACGTAAATAGACAATGCTCTCCTAAACTCTTTTCTGGTCGTTTAGATTTGGATAATAATTGCTGAGCTCCCTCTAGCAGGCTACCGTGGACTACAAAAACTATCGTAGCCAGTGTGTTACATGTCCACTAACCTGCAAACATTTACATATTCACAACTACCAAAAAATCATTCAAGGGAAACGTAACATTTTCAACAGTACGTTAGAGTTTGATAAGACTTTGGGCTGAATTGTCTGTTTGTGTGCCTGATCATTTAGCTTATTTCACCCACTTCTGGATCCCTTATTCCCCATCCTAAGGGTCCTCCTTTCATTTAAAATAATTTCATTAGAACTTGAAGTTTTATGCTTACATTTTTTTGTACTGTTAAATGGCTGAACTCACACCAAAATATTTCTAAATATAAAGACATTGTTTACGCATTCAAATTACATTCACAATAAATATTCACTACACACCCATTTTATTTCAAATCTTAAATCGAGATTCATTTTTATAGCCTAGATATACTATGTAGCTTAATTTATAGCACTGTCATAATGGTCTACTAAAATAAAATAAAATAAAAATAAATAAATAAAAAATGAGTGCAAAGTGTTTCTAAGTGCTTTTCAAGCAACGAGATGAAAGAAACAGGAAGTGATGTTTTACACATGCCTTCAGTGCATAAGAGACTGAAGCTCTCTCCCGATCCTCTGCTTTGATCCAAAGTCTTCCCTACCACGCCTCTCAGGTTACTATTATGGGAGAATATATCTAAGAAGTTCGACAGAAGAGGAGACTACTCAAAGATTCTGTCGTTGCAGACGTTAGTGGTAGAGGGACTTCTCCATCTTTGATATGGGACTTTGGTCAGCATGATTGATCTGCGATCAGTTTTTTGATTTTAAGTTAAGTGAGTTTTGTCTGAATACTAAATAAAATTCTTTTTAAAGAACTGTGTCCACATTAAAACGGCTCGTTATATGTACAATATAGATGACAGTACTATGTCAGTCTCATTTGTTCTGAGAACTGAGCCTATCTGAGAGTGTGATTAGCCATTTCCTGAATGATGCCATATGAGAAAATAGGAAGAGCTGAGCTACTGTCTGTGTCTGCAGGGCTGAATTTACACTGAACATTCACAAATATATATTATAATATTTTAGACGGTTGGTGATGCCCATCTGATAAACGAGGTTGTAAACACTGTTATGTGTTTGTTATAATCACATACACTTTTTATTCCTTTTTATTAAAAATGAAATTGCTAAAAGAAACACAGAGGACTTTAAAACTGTAGAAATGTAATTAACGGAGCAACCCTTTACTTAGGCCAAACCCCCCTGATTGAAAGCAGCCCCAAGTCTGCAATTATAGAGCTGTATAAGTCAGGGAAATATAGCACTGTGGCCAATGTTCACGGCAGTTCAGCACAGCTGTAAAGAACTACTTTTAAAGGGCTGACTTCCGAAGTTCAGTGAGAAAATCTAGTATTTTATTTAATCTTGTCTGGTGAATTTTATACGTGTTTAAAAATAAAAATGATAGTTTTGTGTCAGTACTACAAATAAACACAAGTTGAAATGCTAAACATGCCGAGTACTAAAAATATATGCAAATCCATATTACCTATACAGGTTTATTATAATATCACCCAAATACAGTAGAATAGACTATAAATTGAATCAAGGGCCCAATAGATGGTGGAAGCCATTGCAGGCTACTAATTTATGGAACAGATGACCAACTCTGCTATATGACTTCTCATTTGAAGTCCAGTAAAGAGCTTTTATATTCCTCCACCAAACACTAAAGTTATGGAAAACAAAGGAACAGCTGTTTCTCAAGTGTCTGTTGCACAAAGTTATATAATATACTTATTGTTTGCTATAACCATCATGTATGATTTGATGGTTACTGTGCTGTAAAGGTTGAATTAGAAAAGCACCATTTGAATGCACACGACACCCCCACAAACGTATGCAGGTTGGTGCATGTGTACCCCTGAGAGCACCACGTTGTCTTGTCTCTGGCTCTCTCTCACACCCTGCCCAGCATCCGTGCGATCCACCAGTTGCAGGGCATGACGATCTGACAGATGACCCTGCCGCCCTGGTACCAGTACGGGTATGGCCAGTAGCCGAGCAGGGGCTCGTGGTAGCGGCGGCAGAAGCGGTAGCCGCGGTGACAGTACTGGCAGCAGTAGCCCTGCTCGTCAAGGGTGCTGTCCAGCTGAAGTCCAATTTCAGTCTGTGAAGGGCAGGAGGTCAAAGGGTCAGCCAGGCAGCCAAACAACTCGAACTCATGCGCTCTCTAATAAAGCCCTGACACATGACTGACGGATTGATTTTAGCAAGGGGAGACAAGGGGAAAAAAAAACACCTGCTGCATGGGAATGGAGAACGGGTATGGGGTGGGGACAGACAGCGATCGGAATAGCATTTAAACTAGGTGGCCTCCGTGTGAACTGCTGGAGCATGGAGCACTGTATAATACCTTTGCCCTTTCTGCTATGATAGAAGTGGGAGGTCCTACTGCTGTGCTTCTGATCCATGGGGCCCTTCGCTCTGCTACCTGGTCATCTTCACCCAGAGGGAGTTCGACACCGCCAGCCACTCAGATGATTACACTGCCGCTTTCATCTCGACCCTCCCACCCTCCCGCCCAATCAGGTGTGCCACTCTGAGCGCATATAAATGAGAGCTCCTCGCGCCCCCCACGCCGGCAGTCTGCTTTAACCTTGGCTAAAGTAGACGGCACGTTCCTAAAGCAATTAGCAGTGAAATGATCGTCTAACAAGGATCCGTTGATTTGCCTGCCCTGGCAGGATGTGAATTTCTAGAAGGGCTCAGTGAAAGCTGGGCAAAGGGTAAATTGGGTAGAATTAATGGCCCATGGCCTCTCCCATTGTCATGGTGAGCATGTGCCCTCTTCAGATTACCTAGGGCTGAGCACCATGCCTTTGATCAGCAGCTGCACTGAGATGGATTCGGAGAAGTGCCACTTAAATCTATCGCACTCCCTAACTGTAAGAGAAGATGGCACTCTCGACTCTGCACTGTTTTGACTGACTGCATTCCAATCTGTGGCAGCTGAACACTCCTTCGAGACAGTGTGACGCTATTTGTCTGATTAAAAACCACTGATGTACAGCCAATCAAAGCCATTGATCTATGAGGGATGCGCAGATGAGGCATCTGCCATAATGCAAAAGGTGTGACTGAAGGTGAGGGAGGGATACAGCTCTGAGAGGACAACTGTACACATTCAGCAGACAGAGAAGGCCTGCGTGCATCGTCTCAAATCTGTCTGACTTCTAAGGAGTCTCACAGATGTATCACCAGTAGTCCATATGTGTGACAGTTTGTGTTTCCAGTCTCAATTTCATTCTGATTTTCTTTATCACTACATATTCACATGTTTTTAAATGACAGCAACAAGCAGAAATACGCATGTCATCTGCTTTCAGCTCGTTGTTCAACATAAGCTTTTCAGGTACGATTCATCTGTCAAAACAAATAAGGGATTATATGAATAAATCTGTCCGAGCTTTAAATTTGCTGAAGGTGGAAAAGCCTCTCAAATGACCGCTATGAATTACGGCAGTCGCTCTTTTTTGTGTCTTTTTGTAGCATGTTTACAAAAGCCACACAAGATGGACCATGTAGGTCATTTTGTAAATGAAGCTTTAAAAAACAAGCCCAGTGATGCTGCCAAATGCCAGTGGCTCGTTAAATGATCACAACCACTTCATTGTGATCTCTGACTGACTGCTTTAGCACAACCATCCTAATCTCGGCTCTCCAATACCACAACTAGGCCTTCCTCTAATCATATGCAGTAAAGCAGTCCTCCAGACAATAACCTCATCTTTCCATTAGTGAGATCCTGAAGTGCAGCACTACTCACTGGAATATTATAAAGCCTTGTATTTATAGCACATAGTCGTGCTAAAAGGTAATTGGTGACATGTCCCACTGCTCACATGTACAACAGAGAAGATGTGATTCATATCACGTCTGAGTCTTCACAAGCACACTAAACAATGATGAATGGACTGAATATTGTATCCTCCTAATGACAGGACTACAGTAAGAGACAGGTGTATGATGCCAATATCATATGATTTATTATTCTGACAAATGCGTGTGGGCAATTACTGAATCATAATGTTTGTTGGGTTTGGGGTCCTCACTATTAAGCAAGCATTTATTATGGGCTAAGCACTATCAGTGAAGTTATGATTATTTTATCAGGTCCACACAGAAAGCCACACAGAAGATGTGGGGAGTACGAATTTGAATAATGAAATATGATTAGCTAGCATAACCAATGAAGCAGACATTGCATCTTAGAAGTCAATTAATCAAAGTGATCTTGTTAAGATTTTTTTTTAAAAGCATATATTACACTACCTTTATATTAGAAATTTCAAGAGTGTGTGGACCCCAGTGGTCTGAAGTTAAATGCTGAGAGAAACACATCTGTCCCTTACAATAAAGCAAAGTTAACCCATACTAAATAAAACAGCATTTACTCATTTTGACAGAAATTTAGCTTAGTGTTTAACATTTCTTTTTTTTTTTCTTAAAATGTATACTCCAGTTTGTAATGTTAGTTGTCTCCAGTTCTACCCACTAGCTAACCAATTCTCCTCTCGTTGCACAACACCATCAAAACAATCACCAGTTCTGCCTATGTCAGTAAGTAGATGCCTGGATTGGTTATTGCCTTGTTGAGGGATGGGGTAAAGGGAGAAGCATCCAACCCATTCAGAGAGCAAGGCCAATTATATGCTCTTGGACTCCCAGCCAGGGACAGCAGTAGCACTTAATGTGAACAGAATACTTAGTCAATAATTTTTGTGGCATGTGGTACCTGTTGTCTCTTGAATACTGAATTTTCACACCTTAGAGACTCATTTCACAGATACATGCCGTTAAACATGGATATCTTAAACACGTCTTAAGCTTAATTTTGTATGTCGGGATTAATCAAGATGTCAAACATTCTGTACTCACTTGTCAGCTCTCACTAAATCACACTTGCCTTCATGCGTGAAATGATTAGTTCTTTGTACAGATGGATCTTTTGCACAGACACCAGAAGACACTCCATGGTCTCTAAAGTTGTTGCACTGTTAGGTCAAGTGCTCTTCACCGGCTCCTTGATGAAGCACCGCTTGCAGTGAGTACCTATCAGCCTAATCCTGGAGATACTGAGGCTGTGGAGTTTAAGCATCAATCTGCAAACCAGAGCAGCTTGGGCCAGGATGCTGGGTCATGCGACATCCCATCAGCCCCACGAGGAGTGCGCTTACAAGTCAGAGGGCCGCCCAGACTCTGGCCCAGTCATTAGAGGCTTATCCTCAGAATGTAGGTCAAGGACCACGATGCAATTCCTCGGCACTGCCAGATGATAGTTATCCGGTTTAAAAGATACCCAGAGCCACGCTGGCCAACAGTGCATCAGCATGCCAGCAGCAGGAAAAGGTCAGCCTCACAGATCTCGGTCCTTCTGTCAAAGTTACTTTGATGATATTTTACAAAATGCTCATCATGGGTATAGGCCCACCAAATGGAAAAAAGAAGAAAAATGTCCTGCCCCCTGCTGGCCACCGAAGGCCAGTGGCGCAGGGAAGGAAGGGCGAGTGCCTATGCAAAGTGGAAAGGTCTAGAATATTCGGCTTCCCGCTGCCATCGACATGACTCCAGACTGCAATTACCAGGAGCCCCGTCCCCTCAGGTACGCAGAGGCCTTTGTTATCGCTGCCGCCACAAACGCAGCCTGTCTGGGCTTGGCCTTGGCTCTGGCTGCACTGGTATGTATTACCCAGCTGATAGAAGCTGGAGGTACTTCAAAAGGAGAAGTAGGTTTCATCTCCGGGTTTACTTTAATTATATAAAACACCGACAAGACAAGCAGGTGTGGCATTCCTGGGCCTCTACAGATAAACCAGCCTGTTTTTTTTTGTCTTTTGTTTTTTGTGTTCTTTTTTGTCTCCCTTTCTTTTGTGACTAGACTCAGAATGGGAGTTAGACAGCATTTATGTTGCAGTTAGATGCATGATGTGCAGGAGTTTTTCAGTGGGGGGGGGAGGGATTATGTATATACCACGGCTGTAAAAGCCAGTTATTTAATGGTTGGCCAGCCTCATCCCTTTAAAAATAAACTTTTTTTTTTTTTTTTCAAGCCTTGATAATTAAAGTGTGATTAATAAATGTATATATTTGTTAATGAGTGACCTTGGGAGACTGTCCATGTGTGTTTTTTGGCACATTAGAGAAAAAAGACAAGGCAAGAAATGTTCTTGCAAGGGCTTTTTGGAGCCTCGTTGCCTTTGAAGGCTAAATATCCCTCTCCATTAAGTGGCAGACACCAAGGGAGTCTTAAGTGCACTGGCCTGATTTAAGCAGATATATAGAGCAAATCCAGTGCCCCGTGGTCCACACAGTCTGTTTTGAGTTGGAATAGGGAAGTCCAATTAATGAACGATTTATTTGAAGACATGATCACGGATATCCAGTTCAGTGGTCTCAGCACGTCTCATTGCACAGGGCCTCAAGCCTCACACTTACATAGTCGTTTACTGGCAATTGGTCCATAACGTCCCTGGTCTGCCGTGCTCCTCTAGCGTGTGTCTCTGGGGTATCCGCAATATCCTCCATATCCTCTACATCCTCCATGTCATGGAACTCAGCCTCTGGAGCTCAGCAGGACAGACATGAGAGAATGGGATAGGAGCTTAAAATGAGTATAAGCCAGCATACAGCGACTAAACATACTGTGCTGCCTCAAAGAAATGTTTGAAAGCTTCTTTGCTGTCATTAGATTTTGTTTCCCATCCATGGTTTGGTAATATATGTTAGTGATTTCCTTTTTGGGGGAAACTTAACGTAGTGTTAGTAGGTTAGTAGATCAACGACATCAGTCAAAGATAAGCATATTCAGGTCCTCAAACATTTTCAAAGTCTTTTCTAAATAGGTCAGTTTACTGCTTTCAAGGGAACTATAATGAACTATATTAAAACAGAATATCAAACTAAAATAACCTCTTTGAACCTTTTTCTGTGTGCATGATGTACATGGCTATTGCCTTTTTGTTGTTCATTGACAGAACCTGTTGACTAAAAGCTATACAGTGGCAACATAGAGAAATGCAAGATGGTGGTGTTCACCTTGAGCGTTTGTTTACTTTTCATGCCAACTCACGATATGTTTAGCAAGTCCATCTGATGATTCCAGAGCTATAACTACAACAGGTACCTTTAAGAGGAGATGGATGGATCCAGTGGATGGGCAGCTCCGTGCACATCTCCCAGATCTTGGAGTTGAGCAGGAATGTTGTGTCAGTGATTGGCCGCTCAGCCGGGATCCACACATGAGAGTCCACCACCTGCACATCCACTTCACCATTCTGTCCTACCTGTTAACAAGACATATGTTACACCTTGCCTCATCATCTCTGCAAAGGCCCAGCCTGGACCCTGTGCTCTGGACCGTGCCTCCACTCCCTTATGCCACATTACACTTTTCTTGTCCACTGGGAGCGAAAAGACTAACAACCAGCCATGGCTGCAATATACAGTTTGACCTCTCTTGTAGACTACAGCCATTCACCTTAGCTGTTCTCTATGCTTTTTTTTCATTAAACCCAGACTTCTTCCATCTTTTCTCCTTTCTGCAGGTAGTACTGGTGTTGCATTTTAAGTGTAGTGCAAAAAGAAGGCGGAAACTGACTTTAAAATGACTTTAACGCTGTTCAGTGGTGACACTGGGTGATGTATGGTGCAGGCCCACAAAGTACAGTATATCATAGTGACTCTCGTCTCCTCCCTCTTACAGTACTATGCAGGCCGAGCACTATTAACATGTTTAATTTGTTGATACCACAGTTCATGAGCTGTAAACTATTATCGTTTAATGATAGGGAAGGCATATCATTTCTAATAGAGATATATGAAGTACTTTGGATAATGTAATCCCATAAAATATATGTTTGCTTTTCCCTGTGTATATGTAAATACAAACAAACTCTCCTCCCATTCCCTTGTTAATTAGGGGGGAGAACAGAGTAAAGGTTCACTTGACAAATGTTTTTACAAGGTGATTTTCTCCCAGTCTAAAGCTTAATTGCACATTAGTTAAGCTTGCTGTAGAATCCTGGGGCTATGGTTTGAGCTACTGCCATTTATATTAGGTCGCATTCCCCTTTCCTTAGTTTTCTTTTTCATCCCACCTCTCGTGCGCCATTAGAAGTTGTTTCTCTGCGTCCTGTCTGTTTGTTGTGAAGTGGCACGGTGGTGACCTGTGGCGAGGTAGAATCCACAGCAGTTCCACCTGATTAAAAGTGGCATCCACTTTGCCGCTCCCTTTGACACAGTTTTCTGACTCTTAAAGCGCGTGCACACACACTCACACACACGGGCGCGCACGCCACATGCTCCACCCCCCTCCCGACATCACGCTAAACTAATGATGACTTGGAGGACAGCCTGCGTGCCCCAGCGGAGACTGCTGTTTTTAAGACGAAATTAAAACTGGGGCTGCCAGCACACTGCAGCCCCAATTTAATTGGCCCTCTTAACTGCTCAAGCAAAGCACGCCTCCCTCACAAGTAAATAGAAGTTAGGCCACTGATCCTGCATCATGATTTTCAATGCATGTTTGAGAAATTACACCAATAAACTCAAGGGGAGCATATCTCTGGGGAGGTATGGCAGAGGTCATGGCAGAGGTGAAGAGGAGCAATAAACACATGAAGATACACGCAGACGGAATTGTGATCGCACGGCTGGTGTGAATCCAAGCGTCTAGATCGGCTCCACCCGAAGCTGTCTGACACTGAAGACTCGTTGTCTCTTCATTTTCTCTTTGGCTGAAGAAAGCTTCCATTTGTTGAACAGAAATCCAGTAATTAATTCCAAAAATGTTTGTGAGCCTAAATATAGTCCCTGATCTTGTTTACTGGCATGCCACGCATTGTATCTGGTATGAAATGTTGATGTGCCACTGACATTTGTGGCCCTGCACAGAGTGTAAGCTATCTTAATGGAGAGGGAGAGCGTATGGAATGGACAGGAAGGAGACTTATCCTGAGAGAGTGGGATCTGCTGGAGAAAAGGTGCGTGATTTCATTGGTCGCATTTAGGCAGTGGGTGACTAGTGGGAGGCTCAGAGATTGCCTCTTTCATAATTTCTTTGGCTGAATAAATTGGAAATTGTAAAAATACTGGCAGAAACAATTCATGTTTGTCACCTGGATGTACTCGGGGGCTGCTTTATTTCCTTATCAGCTGTGTGCAGTTTCTTCTCAGCCTGCATTGTTTTGTGGCGAGTGGCACTGAGGCAGTGGAGCTGGGGAATGTGCTCACATGCCCTGTGGCTGGCCTGCACTTGGCGCTAATAATGCTGGTGTTCACCCATACCTGCTTAACATGTTTACAACCAAACCCCCCCCCCCACTCTCTCTCTCTCTCTCTCTCTCTCTCTCTCTCTCTCTCTCTCTCTCTCTCTCTCTCTCTCTCTCTCTCTCTCTCTCTCTCTCTCTCTCTCTCTCTCTCTCTCTCTCTCTCTCCCTGGCAGCACACTGGCAACTGATTCCTCTATGTCACTGCCAAGTTTATTTTGGTTCTCAGAGATTTATGCAGGGTAGGAATGCAAACGAAGATCTTTAGTCGCCCTGGTTTAATTCTCCTCCAAGCTCGTGGCTCAGGTGGATTCTGATGAGAGTTTAGTCTGTGTTTTGATTGAAATGGGAGCTCATGGTTCAGAGTCTCCAGGTTTAGAGAGATGTGTGCTCATAGTCAGCACAGCTTGCTCTAATCCCGCACGATGTGTCCTCCCCCAGCTCCTCTCTTGGCCCACTCTGATTGATTTCACATCTGTGAAATAAGGCTGGTCTGAAAAGTCTAATTAGGTTCCACAATGTGCAAAAAGAGGGAAATGGCAGAGACATATGGCGCTTGCTTTGCAATTAGTATCTGTAAACACGGATTAGACAGTAAAAATAGGAGGTAGAGGAACTGCAGGCTGGTTTTGTCTATAATGCCTTCTGTTCATAAAGTCAAAGAGGATATTTATGGCTTGAGATGACAATAGATCTGCTTCTATCTTCCCTACCGTATGGGAAGTGCAAGAGATCAGTCCCTTTCCCTGGTAAATGTGAATAGCAAGGTGGCTCGTGTTGAAACCATATTTGAAGGAGAAAACAACCCATAGCACACTATCTGTTATTTTTGGTAATGCCAATAAATTGGGCATTTGATTGATAGAATTTATGCCATTACTTTTGCTGAGCATCACAGACAGCCATTAGAACTAAAGAAGAGAGATGAATCACTTCAACCCTGAGTCAAGTGAAATTTACGGAGCAAACATCTTCAAATACCATTTTAATGGTTTACCTTTCTGAAGGACCTCACTCTCTCCTTAAGGCTATTTGGACTGAGCCTTCAGAGGAGAAGATTAAAAATTAATATTAGTTCAGGATCGGTGGCAAACACCATTTGATGTGCGCCACAAAGGGGTTATGGGATTGTGGACTTTCTGATGGTTTCATGGGCACTGGAGACCCAAGTTTATACTTTTGTGGAAAATGCTGGAGGCAAGATGAGAGGCAGTGGGTGGGGGTATGTTGGAGGGAAGATGAGAGGCAGTGGGTGGGGGTATGTTGGAGGGAAGATGAGAGGCAGTGGGTGGGGGTATGTTGGAGGGAAGATGAGAGGCAGTGAGGGATGCTGGTTGTAGGGAATCTGGAGTAAATTATATTCTGCCTTTCTTACAACTCTTTTCTGCTGATACTGTTGCAAAATTCATGATTTTTTTTCTGTCTTTAGGAGCACATCAGTGGGAGATATGCTTCCAGAGAAGGTGTGCTTTGGCGTACCTCAAGCTCAGCTTCCTTCATCTGCAGCTCATCCAACTTGGGCAGCTCCTTGGTCTGAGTTCGGATGTAGCATCTGTGGTGTTTGGCAAACCTGATACCTGTGAGTCCCTTAAAAATATTAAGCAAAACACAAACATATAATAGATGTTTTACTAGATTAATTAATGAAGGAAAGGTAGAATAATTTTCTTACGAAGGTATCCCTGCAGAAATAGATAAGCAACAAAAATACTTCTATGAATAGTAAGTAGCATGTTAAGGAAAGCTTTTTCCAGAATGTCACTCATGGTCTACCTTATAGAATTTAGTTTTAAAAAATTACTTGAAATATATTAATGCATAAAGATCACATTAATACATATGTTAAAAGCACTTATACAAGTATGATCTTGAGCTGGAATCTCTTTAAAATCTATTATAAAAATAATATCTCATATAGTCTGCGTCAGACCTGCATATGATCCTCTGATCTCAAACTCCTATCAATCAACATCCGTGATCACACTCACTATGGTGTCACCCAATCACTCCACTGACTCACAGTCCTGCCTTCTAGTATACCTGATTCCATTAGATTCCATGTGATTTTTAATTTATTTCTTGCAATCGTTACTCTTATTATTATTATTATTGTTTAGGTTTCTGTTTGGATCTTTGACTTGGTTCTGGATCTGGGATCCTAGTTTTTTTGCCCTTTTGGTTTGTCAGTTCTGTATATTGTGATTTCCTCATTTTGACTTCTACTTGACTCTGGATGACAGTTTGATCTGACTGATTTTTTTGTTATACCAAGCCACTACAACCATTTCTGTCTTGGCTCAATGTTTTTTTTTGTTTTTTTTTTGTTTTTAATAAACAGAGTTTAGTTGAGTTTTTCCAGTCTGAAACCATAAGAGAAAAAGCGACTCCTTCAGCTGGAGAGTATGTCTTGGCACTTCATACTTTAGAAACAAGTATTAACTGATTGTATTTTGAAAGTAAGTAGTGGATAAAATGAACCTTCCCCATCACAGCTTCCCACAAAGCAGTTAAGTCTGAAATAACGATGGTGCTCATATGCAGTGATGAGACCTGTTCGCTTGTCCAACTAACAGTGACATCCATTGAAATGGATAACTTGCTACTAGAATACTAGGAGACCACATGTGTTTCCTTTCTCCTCCAGTACCCAATCCATCTCCCACTTATTCAAATATTGTGCAATGTAGTCTTTTCTCTAGAAGAAAGGCAATGGAGAATCACAGGTGTGCTTTGTCTGTATTTGGTGATTGGGGGGGGGGGGGAATGCCATCTCCTTCAAAATTGTAAGAATTGAGATGTCAACGAGAGTGTGAAGACATCATAATGCTCCTCTGGGTTGAGTAATCACTCAGAAAGCAGATATTTCTCATTTTTCTGTCATGCTGGTCACTTCATACTGTTCAGCTTTTTCTGCCCTCTGGATGTCTGCCTTGGATGGGCACTCAGTTACTCAACCACTCCATCTGGTTTCTAGCACTTTACATGACAAACTGATTTCTCTATTTCTCATTCACTCTCTCAGCTTTCCCATAATGTTGGGGCTACCATGGCTACAAACACTCACGTTTGCTGCTGAGACCCAGACATCATTTCTTGGTGTAGTTATTGTCATGAGTCACATCTGATTTCACCTGAGATTTGAAGGTCTGCTAAAACTGTAGAGAGTCTTCCCACTGAATGTAAGCCTGAGATTCCTGAAGAATCTACAAATTTATTATAATTTTTTTTGCCAGATTAAATTATCTGAACTTCCACCCCATTTTTCATATGATTATACTATATATTTGACAGAAGGAGGCATTCCTCCTTGTTCCAGAATCTATAATCTTTCCCAGGCTGAAATTAAAGAAATACATGACTAAGTCTTAGAAACCTCAGCACATGGATTCATAAGACCTTCCACTTTTCCAGCTGCAGCAGGGTTTTTCTTCATTCGTAACAAGGATGGGGGTCTTCGCCATTGCATAGTTTATCATGGGCTTAATCAAATAACATTAAATAATGCATATTCTCTGTCATTAGTCCCATCCTCCATAGGTGAACTAAGAGAGGCACAATACTTCAGCAAGTTAGACCTCAGGAATGCCTAGAGCCTGGTGAGAATTAGGAAGGGAGATGAATGGGAGAGAGCAAACAATACTGAAAGCAGCTACTATGAAAACATGGTAATGGCTTCGGCATGGCTAACGTTCTGAAGTTTTTCAGTCTTTTATAAATTACATATTTTTAGAAATATATTGGAAACGTTCGGTACTGCATACACAGATGACACTTACTTTGCTCTGTCAAATCGTCATATCAAACATGTGAGGCAAGTTCTAATCAGACTCCTTTAACATATCTATGGCACTGTTCACACCGGACATTAACATGCATCCTGGGTGATCGGATCATAAGTAGCCAACACTAAGTACAAGTGTGAACCTAAACCTATTGTAACAAAAGCACTCAAGCCACTTTTGAATTTGGGTGCATCAGACGACATTATATTTGTACTGTTAACAGTCATGTGTCCTGAAGAGTAGTTGACAGAAACAACATAATACCTATTGTCCTGCATGGAAAATATGTAATAATTACGAGACTGGAAATTACTCTGTATGTAGTTAAGCAAGCTAGGCTATTAGATACAAGATTGGATTGGTGCACCAGCAAAGCAAGTTGCCTCATTTCGACTTGGGCTGAAGACTTTAACAACCCATAGTGGAATGTGAGTGAGGATACATGAGACCTTTATGTCTCAAAACAATGCAGCAAAATAGTGTTTGTAATAAATGTGCATGGCACTTCTTTCAGTGGAAATTATGTATGCAGACCAGTCACATGTGGTCAGTCAGGACCCATTCATAATGCTAGGTGAAAATGCCAATGCATTTGGGCAGTTCCTTGTGATCACCTCATCCAAGACACATGTTAATATCAGGTGTGATCAGGGCATATGTGAAAGGAAAGAAATGCAAGTTGCACACTCAATTCACAATATTTCTTGGCATGTCATTACTCCCCAGGGAGTCATCTTGGATGGTAAGTCAAGGCGCTTCAAAGGTTTCAGAGCTTTGCAATTTTTTACTGCAGATTTATCAAACTGGATTGGTGGCATTGACTTAAATGAGCCATTCATCCATTTTCTTTGTTAACGGATCACAGGAATTTAGAATATCTGAAAAACACTAAATGTTTGTACCCCAAACAAGCTTGATGGTCACTTTTCTTTTTTTTTCATTTTAATTTCACCGTTACCTATCATCCTGGTTCCAGGAATCGCAAATCTGATGCTCTCTCATCTCCTCTCAAGGTAAGGCTAACTAATGCCCTTGGATAGCATGACTAGGCACAATTTATCCACGGGCAGAAATAGTTCTGAATTCCTTAATCCATGTCACAACAGGTTTAATTCCCTTTCAGTTTTTTTGTTATCAATCCCAGTTTGCCCCTATTTAGATTTATGGGAGCTGGTAAAAATTGACATTCTAGTCTAAATCTACATTCATCAGGGCATTAAAGGTTTTGTGCAAAATGTATGATGTTCTTTATCACATGCAGCTACCCCCCTCTGTACTGCATATGCCTGACACTTCACATCATCTTGCTCAAGCCTGCCAGTCCATGGCATGTGGATGAAGCCTCCCCTTCAGCATTGCTGCCTCCTCGTGTGTGTGTGGAGGGTAATCCTGCTTGTGCAGTTTGCCATCTCCTTGACACCAGAATATGAAGCAGTCAGCTGGAATACGTGGTGGACTGGGAAGGATATGGTCCCGAGGAAAGGTGTCGGCCACTTGTCAGAGATATTCTCTATCCTGGATTGATAGCAGACTTCCACCACACTCACCCTTACAACCCAGAGGGTGTCCTACTGCTTTTCATGATCAGCCTTATGGACTGCTCTGCTCCTACTTGGACTCCTTTGCAGTCTTGCATTTGATCCTCTGAACTCAAATGACCAACAGGCAACATCTGTAGTTGCCTACAATCACACCTGATTCTTGTTTTCACAGTTATGCCCTGGTATTTCCGCCCCCCCCCATTAAAAACATTCCTTGCAAGGTTTAAACATACCCGGCATGATGATTCTGAGCATTCTTTGAACTGAAATGAATAGAATAGAATTGAACTAAATCAACTGTATTTAATTTATTTAAATTCAATTGTTCATGCTTCTGTTTTGATCTTTTTGGTTTCTAGATTTGGGATTTTGCCTGTTTTGCCTTTTTTGCTTGTCCATTCTGGATATTTTGTTTACCTTTTTAAACTCCTTCTTGAACTGTAATACTGCAACAACTGTCAGCAAGGTCATTGAATTTGTCTAATGGAAGTAAGTCAAACTCACTAGAATTGTAGATTAAATCTGTTTCACCACTCATCCAGGTGTCCTTAAAGTTCAGATTATTTGTGATCTGTTGATGACCCTTCAACAGTTAATCATTAAGATTATACTGCAAATTCTCTGGCCACCCTCATTTCCTACTAAAACGTTACCATCTCCCATAGTATATCATAAGTAAATGATGGAAACATTATTTTAGGTTGGTCTACCATCTTTATTAGAATTTGCATGGCCAGGAATATGAATGTTTCTATCTATGTAAAGCTAAATGCTGCATCAAGTGTAAATTTGACCATATCTGCAACAGAAAAATCATTCTCTTTCCTGTCACTGATATCTCTGTTAAACCATATGCTTACTAGCACAATAACACTCTGCATATCCAGCTCTGCTTGTCAGTAAGTAACAAAAAAAAGCTAAGTGCTATTAAATAACAGAAAAAGCACATTGTTTATTTCAAGACATATTGTGATTAATTGCTATTCAATTTTGTCTAATGGCATGCTGCTTCACAGAAGAAGGGACAATTGTCTGATGTTGTGTGATGATTGCTGTGCCTGGTCAACCAGAAAATGAAGGAGAGACACTTCATTACAAGGATAAGAAATGAGGAAAGAATGGGACTTGAGTAATAAAATTCATGTTTTCCATTAGCCTGATTGGTGTAGGAATGCACAGGCACCGCCTTCCCATTGAGCCATTGGCTGACTGTGCTTTTCACTTGCTGGGCTACAGAGGCACCTGCAGCCCAGGTGCTGCTCTGGGTCCTGGACAGAGAGGCTTTCAGTGTAGGAGAACCACTAAAAGGGTTACTAGATGTGGGCTGAAGACCTTTGTAGGAAACCATTCCTATGCTCTATTTTTTGCAGTCGACTTCTCAGTTGCCGTGGTCTGTATTTGATATATGTTGAGGAAATATTCGATTTTAGATTTGTACTACCCTTAGCCTTTCTATATTTATTTCTATTTTTTTTGTGTTATGTAACCATGTTCTACTTCTGACACGCCCATATTGACCTTTCTCAACACTAAATGTATGCTTTCTTTATATATATATATATATATATATATATATATATATATATATATATATATATATATATATATATATATATATATATATATATATATATATGCATTTCTTGCCTCAGGATGGTTTGTCGTTTGAGCAGAGATATTTCCAGTCATTTGAAGAAACAGCTTTAAGGTATTTAAGATTTTGTTACAGAGGATTCCAGAAATACAGCCAGGATGAAGAAACCCACATTCTTTGCTGTCCATCTCCATTCTGCTCTGCAGCCATTCTGTGCTTTTCTATCCTTGTACAAGCAATTTTTTATTGCTTCTCTTTGAATGGGGAAAACTGGGAACTGACTTCAGAAGGTATATCCAGTTGAACAATCATATGGACAGGTGTGATAAAAATACATCCAGCATTGTTTAATGAGTAACACCCCATATCGTGTATTATGTTAACTTTTTCCCACATTATATCCCCAGAGATCTACAGATCCAGTGTCCATGATGTTGGCTGGATTTGCTGTCAGAAACAACAGAAAGAGGATATTATCTTTGCCTCCCCAGTCCTGCTGTTAGCTTTAGTGTGTGTAATGACTTGAAACATCTTGTTCATACACTTATCAACTGTAAACTGCTGCTTACTTGAAATTATATAAAGTTATATGTATTTAAAATTTTTTTTACTTAAATAGTTTGGCTTAGTCAGTTTTTGTTTAGTCTCCAGTGTGGCACTGCCTTCAGTCAAAATGATGTCCTCTGTGGCTACGCTCCAATCACTAAGATGGATGGTTCAGGGACTGAATGGCGCTTGCAGCAGGTGTGCAAATTTATTGTTGTGTTGTCTGTTTGTACAGAAACAAATGTTACTTGGACCCGGATCATAATGGTGCTAGGATTGTCAAGCAAATCCCTGAAAACAAAATTAAACAGACATTTAGGTCAGCCACACTCACATTCTGGAAATCATGGACCTCCAGGACCTCATCACTGCCTTTACCCACTCTGAAGATCTCCAGACGTTTGGCAGGGTCTATCTCCATCATGCTATCTATCTCCACACCATCAAGCATAGCTTTGTAGTCATGGTCGTACACCTAAAATAACAAAACAAAACAAAACAAAACAAGAACAACACATTCTTCAGTTCTAAATTATTAAGATAAATTATTCATTATTTCTGGAAAAGTTGGGATCATTTAGTCCCCATGTAAACAGGGGCTCTATTGTAAAGAATAATAGTATTTTACTATGATACGATACATATTTATCATTGCTCAGCCATTGTTATTCCTGCAGTCATTGTAATTTAAATCCAACACCAAAATGGTGAGAGGCAGCACTCATCAATTTTTAAAGATGGATAATACTACACCAACATGGAGAACTGAACTTAAAAGGTGTAAATTTTGGCTAAGCTCCCCTACATCAAAAAGCTTTGGGAAGAAGGTGCATTCATCAGCATATTCAAAACATGCATGGCAGGATGTCTGCAGCAAGCCCAACCTCGGTATGGTCTTTGTTGATAGCTGGGTAGAGCTGTGGGTTTGGTGCCGTTGCCATAGCTTACAGCAGTGCTCTCTTTTCACTGCTTATGTTAGCTGCTCTTGGCCACACAGCACCTTTCTGATTTTCCTGGCTACAGAACTGCTTTCTACCCACCAGCCATAAACAAACAAACAAACAAACAAACAAAAACAAAAATAAATAAATAAAACAACAAAATAACTGTAGTTAAATGTTTTTCTAAGATTATGCTAAAGATAGCTATATCAAAAATAAATAGCCTCTGTCTAAGAACTAATCTGTTAATTAGCACTAATTACTAATCTGTAATTAGTCTCTTTTCCTTTTTTAAAATTTACCTGCACTTTGCTTTAAAAAAAAACTGCACTCTTGGCGACCAACAATTTGCCAAAATGCCCCCGCAATGTTTTCCTGTCCACAAAAAGATTAAAACAAAGTCCTCATGTATGCCCAGATCACCCACCCCACTCTCTCTCTCTCTCTCTCTCTCTCTCTCTCTCTCTCTCTCTCTCTCTCCCTCTCTCTCTCTCACACACACACACACACACACATACGTGCACACAATTTATATGTGATTGTTTTTCATCTATAATATTCTGAACAGGAAAATTAATATTCATTAACATGATGGCCCGATCAGAGCAAAAAGTCTTGGCAAATCAAACAGAATGAGGATAAATTCAAATGTTGCAAAATAGCCTCAAATTTTAAGCCATTAGACATGGTTAATGTAGTATATTTGTGTGATAATTGGGTAATATTATGGTTTCCAGTGCCCTGAAACAATTTTGTATAATTAAGGTAGACTGTGAATATAATGTTTATTTCTGTTAACATATTCTTGGAAGTATACAAACAAAAAACAGGCTTATATTAAAGGCTTGATGAAAAGAAATGATCAGTTTTGATCCCGTTTTCTGTGATGTGGATCATGGACAGAATGTGAGTACTATGTCCACGAATTCATCTTACAGCATCTGCACATGTTTGAATAACTAAAGTGAAGTGAGAATTTCATCTATAAGCTCAAATTCCATTACCAAAAAAATCCCTAAAATATTAAACATTAAACAAATGAAAAGCTGTTGCCAAGGCTACAAAGTGACAGCTGTGGATATGGAACATGAAAATAAAAAAAATGAAAATGCCATTATTTATCATTTGCATGGTTTCCAGAGCTTCCACTACTGCATGGGAGTGTTTTGCATCTCTAATCTCAACAGAGACAGGAGAAGAGGAGGTGCAGAACACAAGGTTAGTCTTAGTTTGACACCTCCAGGGAACACGGAGAATGTTTAATAATTAAGAAGAAGCAGAAAAAAGGAAAAAAAAAATCCAATCTTCCAAAGAAAACTGTTAAATACTTGCAGCGGAGTAATTGTAACTCATTACTACCCACCTCTGCTAACTGGCCTGTTAGGAACATTATTAATGCATTCATCCTGCTAGAGGGCTAGTGTATGACTTACAATTGAGTGAAAGCCTGTTAAAGCTCCTTGTGTTTCTCTTGTTCTGCTCTTCAATCTCTCTTCCACGTTGGCCTTCTGCTATATTTGAGTGGTCTCTGTGAGCTCCAGGTAACCAAGGAGGGTGCTGGATTAGTCTTTCATCACAGCTTTCCACTCTACCTCAGTAGCCTTAATGCAAGCTGAAGGAGCCTGATACTGTAGAGCAGTACGGATAATGAAGTTTAATTAGCCTTCCCTGTGCTGGGAGCTGAGAGACTCGTGAAGGGCTGCAGTTCAAGGCAAACAACTAGGAGACATTTATTCATTAACGCTCGCGAATGCGACCGTCATGGAGATACCTTGAGTAACGTATTGATTTGTGCGCGGCCATGTTTGCTGTTTAAATATCAGAGGCTCACCAGTCCTAGCTAGTGTTCTGTGCCTGACAAGGCTGAATAAGCCACAGTCTTGTCATTTACAACATGCATGCACACTGACAAAAGCTGCCATCTGCTAGCAGAAGGGTCTGGCAAATCAGCAGTATTGCACACAATGTTAAAGCTTTGAATTCGATTTGTAAATTTATGTAAGTGGTTTGCACCAAGGGTATTATATAAATAAAACATGCACATCAGAGTAGAATTATTGATATTGTTTCATCAGTATCATACATTCTTCTGTGTGCCATATGCTTTTGGAATACCATGGTTCACAAAAGGTGCTTTTGCAGTCTGCTCAAAAGAGTTTCACTGGACAAAGCAAATGTAATATTGTGCTCCATTGAGAACACAAGAATGTGCAGGAAAGTTCCTTCTCTGGATAAGATGTGCTGCTAAGATCCTTTCCTCTTCCATGACTAGACCATGAGCTCCGCATTCCTGGCAAAATCATCATCTGCATAAAGGAAGAACTGGTACTTCAATTCTGTTTTGAAGACGAGGTAGCTACAGGCATCATTCCGTCCTCAAACTCCATTGTAAACTCGAATTATCTAGCCAATGAGTTTCCTATTGAAGCTCCATGGCTTTGATACTGACAATGAAACATGCTAGGAAACATATGGAAACACTCGCGGACAATCTTTTGTTTACTTCTTTTCATCCTTGGGCTGTCTGATCTCCGAGGTAGGCCTTGTATGCCACACCTGAATGCTGTCAGCACCCACTCCAGCATGAAGTGAATTAATGACAGGCAAGCAGGCCAATGAAGCCTGAGGTGTCTTACATCATGCACCCTGCAGGTTCCCTGAGGACTACTGGTAAAGGTCACGGGATGCTGTCACAGGTGAATGGAGGCAAGAGCCTTGTGTGCTCATGACAGCGTGCATCCCGCTCGTCCTGCAGGGCCTTGAGATACAGGAGGCCGTCAGAGCTGAACACGAAGTCTGTCATTCAGGAATGACACAGTGGCCAAACTTGTGTTCCCTCGCTGATAAAAAACCTGAGAAAGACCAGTGTCAGGCCGTCAGGGCCCAAATGGACTGGGGCAAGTTGTTCTGTGCTTGGTTGTATGCACTGCTGCAGAAGGTTGTTAAAAAAAAACAAAAAAACAGAGGCAACAAACTTTGTGCAATCTGTGTTTGGTGTGTGTAGAGTAGTGTTAGTGTTTCACAGGATTTGTGCTTTATCTACACCTAAAACACCTGAATCAACACATTGACTAATTAGAAAGTTGGGGAAAGGATACAATCAGAGTGCATAAAAAATCCAGGTCCAGGGTTGGGAAACTCCTACATGGGGAGCCAGTATGCATGCACAGTTTATATCCTTTCAGCGTGGCTGCACTTTTCCATAGATTTGTTGTTCTGTGTATAGTAACTCATATAATATATATATATATATATATATATATATATATATATATATATATATTAGGATTTCAAATGCATCTAATACTGAAATCTATTTTACATATTAGAGAATGTTGATTTTTGTTTGGTTTTTTTTGGATGTTAGAAATGTCCCAAAAGCTGTAGGAGGTAAAGTGAATTTTTCAGCCTGCATTCACTGGCAGTGAGCCACTGGAAACTTCTTTTCGCCGAGTATCTTCAGGGTGTACTGGGTCCCTCTCCTCTTTCTTCTTGCCTACCACTAGCTCCCTTCACTCCTGCAAACTGCCATTTAACTACTGTGCACATGCCCGGTCTCCTGAGCAGAGGAAACGTCTCCCTTGGGCACAGCTCTGAAATGTTACGTGATGTTTTTACAGCTTCTCCTTTTCCTTCATTTATTTATTTTCTTTTTGGCTAATGCAAGGAGTAGCATATCTTTCCTAGATATTAATAATTACCATAGGGACGATATTCACAAAACTCCCACAACCGTATTTATCATTTTTACAGTCTTACCACAGTTTCTACTTTTATCAGAAAATTAAAGATGCTCTAAATTGAAAAGTGCAGTCTGTCTTGAATCTTTTTGACTTCTTTAAACACTCAAATAGAAGGCAAGCAGTGAAAGGAGAAACAGAAGTGGATGAACTTTAATGAAAACAAAGCAGCGTTTAGCCTCTGAAATATGAGAAAGACAGAAAAAAAAAAAAAAAAAACCCCAGCAAAGATCACTGTTACGCAGCTACAGACATATTGCTGTAAACACAGAGAGGCTCTTGGGAAATAACTTCTCCAGATCCGCTGCAGACAGCAACACAGATGGCATCCACTTGCACTCAGTGCATGTCAAAGTCCAGCAAGCCGGCTACTGTGTAGGTATTGTACTGGGAATTTAACTCTGTCACTTGTCACAAGTTTCTATATGGAAAGATAAGAGATGACAGCCTCCTCTTTGATAAGAGCTTCATTATGGTCAGTGTTGGTTCTTTTTTCTTTTTCTTTCACTGAGTGAAGCAGGTTTTTGGGACTGATGGTTCAGCTGTACTTTTTATATCTCCCCAGGAAAGCAGGCAAGTGCCCTGTGAATTTATTGCTGTTGAGGACACAAAGGCAAATGTATATATTTTTTAGTTCAGAGACAAAGGCATTATGATGACTGTCATCCTGCATGTTAAGGTCAATGGGGCGTGAATGTTTTCAAGGCTGCCATACACATTTAGTCGAACATCTGGATGTCCCAATGAAGACACGCAGCTGCTTCTGGACAGAGGTCTGCTTCAAAAATGGCAAAATGGTGGTGACCAGATAATAGACAGCACCATCAACCGTTGGTTATATTCCTTTACGATCTTTTGGAGAATGTATTGTCTCTGTCAGTTTTTAGTTAGGTGTTTTTAAAATGCTTTCAGTGTGGGTAGGTCCACATTTGTCTGTATTTTAGGCCTTTTACATTTGTAACTCAGCTACAAAGCCAGATCACAGAGGTCTCATTTGTTAAAATAAACGAGAGACCAGAAATAAACATGCAATCCAAAAGCAATAGTTACTTCTAAAGTGATTATTGAAAGTATGCATCATAAAGAGGTATGCTTACTTTTTGTGGTATGTTTAATTGTGGATGTATCTGGACCTAGAAAGAAGGACAAAAATCTATCCTTTGTCCTCTTGTTTTCTTACATCCTTTTGTGTCCTAAAGGTTTCATAGTGCTGTCAAATGCAGTCAGTATTCCATTCAGAAAGGTTGAAAAAGTCAGAGAGAGAGAGAGAGAGAGAGAGAGAGAAAGAGAGAGAGAGAGAGAGAGAGAGGGAGAGGGAGAGAGGGAGAGGGAGACAGCCATGTATACTAAACTAGCAACAACAGTATAGTCAGCAATAAAAGGGAGACAGAATACTCATCGACTGGTGTTCCTCATCTGGCCCTTTCACAGAGAAGCTTTTACAGCGATGACAGATCTTTAAACGTAATATTATGAGCTTGGCATAACATTTTTCACAAAGTAGCAGTGCATGTCTTTAAACTTGAAATAGACTTAGCACTTCTCTCTCCCAGTAGAAATTAATAACAGCCAGCTTACTAACAAGTATTCTTGAGCCGTAATGTCTACGGAGGGCTAACATTTATAGAAAGAATAAAGTCCTTGACTTCCTGTGGAAATCTATAATTGCAGGGTGTTTCATGGGAATTAAAAAAAAAAAGCATTTGAGGGGCACAATCTTGTCGCTCTATATTTACACTTTCCAAATGAGCATTCCTTCTCAGGTTGAGTACTGTGGGCTCCCTGGATGTCAACTTCACTTCCCCATTCCCGCCTGAGAGTGAAGGCAGCGTAATGACCCACTTTCTCTCTTCGGCTCCCCAGCGAGACCCGGCCACCTTGCTCTGGTCGCTCAGCACTCACAGTTGCTTTTAATTTGCTGTAGCGCATTGGTCGCGTTCTTTGCTGCCCACGCATACATGACTAATCACGCCACTTCAAACAACTTGAACCCTCACTGGTGATAAATCACCTCGATCTGAACTACTGTGTGCGTAATAGAGCTATATTCAGGAGGGGGTAGGGAGTCGGCACAGTATTGTTAGGCAGAGCTGGGATTGGTTCACGTCCTTCTAAAACATTGCTTGCTTTTATGATCAGTGTTAAAATTGTCATTATATTTGCCCCACACTCTGCTGGGACAATGGTTTTGAATAGTGAGTTAGCTAGCTGAGTTAGGCCTTCCTGATCTAATTCATTGTTTGAGGAAGCATTGATCTAAGTACAAGCAAAGTGATAAAGGTGCGGCAACAGATAAGCTCTATCCTAAATTTCAAAGACTATTTGGGCTAATGCCACAGTCTTTGTTGGATGAGTTGTAACTATTTCTATTTACCTTCGAACTGCAATTACAGACCACTTCTTCTCAGACCATCGAGCAAACCATAAAAAGACAGGACAAAGGGTCTGTTTCAAGAGACTGTATGGTGAAACACTCTGTGGTGTTAGTTGACTATTGTAATTGATGCCACTGTGCTTTAGGGGTGGGGGTTGGGGTGGATGTGTAGTTTATAAAAAAATGGAAAAGGTAACAAAGAGTATTTTCTTTCCACCTCATTTTCTCTCAAGCACTCGTGACCCTCTCTTTCTCGTTCTCTCTCTTCCTTTCCCTCAATGCCCCCACTCTCAAGTATGAGTGACTGATACCCATAAAGAAGACACAATGGATTCTGTCACTGATTGTTCATGTGAATTGGTTTGCAGTATGAATACAGGCCAATCTTCTATCATGAAAGGGCAGGGGGAGTTGCATGAAATATTCATCAAAGGCCTCTCCTAAGACTCTGGCACACTCTGCTGAGTCTCTATGAATGTGAAACAGATTTTACATGGTCAAATATTGAGCTAAACACCCATTCAACAGCTGGGTTTTGAGCCAGCTACCCACAAGGACAGTCACCTCTACTGTAGGCAGAAAGGACACTGTGGCTCTGATTGGTTCTCAGCCTCACCATGTGTTAATAAATCGACCAAGTGTGCTCAGTACCCCAGCGGCAAAGTGGCATTTAGAAACAGCTTGTGAGAGCAGAAAGGACCCGGCTTTCAGTCTTCTAGATACACATGATAATTTGGTTGAACAGCATTAGCTGCTAATGAGGATAGAAATAGTCCTTTGCTGGATTAAAGAAAAAAAACAACAACAACAGCAAGAACAACAACAACAACAACAAAAATAATTATTTATTTCCATCATGAAGTACTCATTGAAGTCTAGAAAGTACACTTCAGTAACAGCTGTTTTAGTATGGGGTTTACTTATTCACTGTATCAAAACAATAGCTACTAGAGCTTTGTTTTTAACAAAACATTTTCAAAACATTTGGCTACCTTTCTATTAAAGTAAAAAGGAGTTTATATTAATCTGATGTTAAAATTTATAATCAATTTTTGAGATGAGCTACAATTCAGAAAGATGTCAACCTATATAAAGTACACGGTATAAAGTACCGTAGGTCATAATTTTGCATAATTCGGAAAACCAGGAGCCTCAGAAGCTCCCACATCTCAACTAAGGTTAATGTTTATGATTGCACTGGCAGAAAGACATTGGGAAAAAAGGAATTTATACATCAAGGAGAACGTTTCTGCTGACAAGAAAAAAAAATACAAAGCCTTTTCTCTAGCTTGCCAAAAAGAACATGGCTGAACTTCAAAAGCTCTGTTCGTGAATCAAAAACCAGAAAGCGTGTGGTGAAATGGCCTCTGTCACATGGATACCTGAAATCTGCATTCAGTAGGAATGATATATGAACCATCTATAGAAGAAGGACTGTGGTTTGAGAATATCAGTGCTTTTTAGTATTTTCTCTAATGTGTCCCTGGAGGAGCAGTCCAAAGTTCCTTCACAGCCATATGACAAGCTCATACTGGAGAAAATATTAGTTCACATTACTTGATGGCACAGTATTGTATCATTACTTATACAATACTCCAGACTAAATCAGATAAACAGTCATGAACATTAAGGCAGGTAAGTTCAGAACTCCTGTAGACTCTAAGGTGAAATAATGTTTTGTTTATAGGTTATTCTAGCCCTTAAAGTACATACTCATTTTCAGTGTTCAGGGAAATGTAAAATATTGCATGACTTTATTTAATGCTTGGTTTTAGAGTTACAGATAGTTTGAGAATTATTCAATTATTCTTAGTTATAACAGCATCTCCCATATTTAAGGATTAGCTCAGTGTGACAGTTTACCCCAACATAGACATGTCTGACAGTGAAGTAGAAATGTTTCCATGTGGAGTGAGCCACTGAAGAGTGGAGAGGAACTGGAGTGAACCACTGAAGAGTGAAGAGGAACTAGAGTGAAATGTTGAAGAGTGGAGAGGAACTGGAGTGAAATGTTGAAGAGTTGAGAGGAACTGGAGTGAACAGTTGAAGAGTGGAGAGGAACTGGAGTGAAATGTTGAAGAGTTGAGAGGAACTGGAGTGAACCACTGAAGAGTTGAGAGGAACTGGAGTGAAATGTTGAAGAGTGGAGAGGAGCTGGAGTGAAATGTTGAAGAGTGGAGAGGAACTGGAGTGAAATGTTGAAGAGTGGAGAGGAACTGGAGTGAACAGTTGAAGAGTGGAGAGGAACTGGAGTGAACCACTGAAGAGTTGAGAGGAACTGGAGTGAACAGTTGAAGAGTGGAGAGGAACTGGAGTGAACAGTTGAAGAGTTGAGAGGAACTGGAGTGAACAGTTGAAGAGTTGAGAGGAACTGGAGTGAAATGTTGAAGAGTGGAGAGGAACTGGAGTGAAATGTTGAAGAGTGGAGAGGAGCTGGAGTGAAATGTTGAAGAGTGGAGAGGAACTGGAGTGAACAGTTGAAGAGTGGAGAGGAACTGGAGTGAACCACTGAAGAGTTGAGAGGAACTGGAGTGAAATGTTGAAGAGTGGAGAGGAGCTGGAGTGAACAGTTGAAGAGTGGAGAGGAACTGGAGTGAACAGTTGAAGAGTGGAGAGGAACTGGAGTGAAATGTTGAAGAGTGGAGAGGAACTGGAGTGAAATGTTGAAGAGTTGAGAGGAACTGGAGTGAACAGTTGAAGAGTGGAGAGGAACTGGAGTGAACAGTTGAAGAGTGGAGAGGAGCTGGAGTGAAATGTTGAAGAGTGGAGAGGAGCTGGAGTGAAATGTTGAAGAGTGGAGAGGAGATGGAGTGAAATGTTGAAGAGTGGAGAGGAGCTGGAGTGAAATGTTGAAGAGTGGAGAGGAGCTGGAGTGAAATGTTGAAGAGTGGAGAGGAGCTGGAGTGAAATGTTGAAGAGTGGAGAGGAGCTGGAGTGAAATGTTGAAGAGTGGAGAGGAGCCAGGGCAAACCAGTGAGGAGTTGCCACAGATGGAAGTTTAACGCTTGAAGCAAGTTACGGATGCAAGGGCTGCAGAAACCCATCGCTACCCATAACGTTCAACTGAGCGTGGAGCAGTAAAGTAATGCGCAGTGTTTTTCTGGTAGGTAAATTGCAAGATATACAGGCATTCTGTTCTTTGTCACTGTTTCACTATAAAATGCAGTTAATGGCACAACTGTCACATCACTATGTATATTAAAATTTCTAAAAGCTTTTTGCATTCTCGAAATTATGCCCTGTGAAAACCTGCTGGAGGTTTTCTTGTGCCGTCTGTAACATTAAAGCCAAACATTGATAAATAAACACTATAAAATGATTTTCAATTACCCTGAATGCAGAAAAAACAGTTTTTATATGTTTAAATCTGGGAATGCAAGACAGCTCTATAGAGTAAGAGAAATTACCATATGCTGGTTTCCTGTTTTCAGGGGTGATGAACAGAGGACGGCTTGCCAAGACCTCCAGCAGACACCCACCGAGCTCTGAAAGAAAATGTGCTAGACGATATGCTGCCTGTGGGTCATGCAACCTTCTGGCTATGCAAAATTACATCACGGCTGTAGCCCACAAAACAACGGGAATTTCTGGTAGTTTTCTTAAGCTGTGAATAAATCCTCTTTATTAAAGGGATCTTTTTTCATTATTGGAATTTGCAGCAACTGAGCCACAAAGCCTTTGCTTTATTTGGGTATACTTGCTTTGTACTGGTATTTCAGTCCCTTGACTATTTCACTATTGACTCTCTAATTCTGTTGTTGTCAGTTCTTTTATGTCATGCAGAGAGAAGTCGGCCTTGTGCTCAGTAGATTGTATCAACACAAAATGTTCTAATCTCAAAGATCAGCTTGAAGTTAACAGATACAAAATGTTGTAATCCTTTGGCGTGCACGTGGCTACATGATGTCTTCTGTCTCTGACTATAGCTGTGAATAGGCATGTTAGTGGAACTACATTAAATAAAAGGACCCAATCATGACATGTATGAAGCACTTTCCCACACAGTCATTAGGTCTCACTTCTCTGCTATAATATTTCACCCCCCCCCCCCCCAGTAATCCTGAAATGTCTTGTCCAATTATTAACTGCTCAAGAGTTTCAAACTGTGTCCTAAAAATAAGTTAATACTCACAGCCAGGCTTTTGAAAACTGCATTCAAATGTAATCTTGATGTGAGCAATGCATCTGTGTTTACAGCAATTAGCAGCACTGTCTGAAGGCTTTTTAACTGACTTTCTTAAAAGCAAAATTGACATGATTTTGCTGCCTGCAGTCAATGTGTCTATAAGCCGACTGCAAAATTATAGACCCAGGTTGAGCGAGGGAGAATAAACATACGATGTTTACTCTCCTTACAGATGCTGGTTGTGTTATTAGCAGATAAATGAACTCTATTCTGTGGCGATCATGATTTCATATTCAAGCAGTGGGTTCAAAATATCTACAATGTCATTTATACATTCAATGGACCTCATTTTCATCTTCTCCCATGCACCTGAAAGCTGAAGAGAGAAGAATAAGCCCTTATTTGAAAGTATGAAAAAGAGTAATAAGTGTGTTTATTTCTTTATATTATCCATGAAATAAATTAATGTCAATATTCACATAGTTCCTTTCAAAGTTTTAAAAATAAGGTTTTTAAATGTTAAAGTTTAAAACAAAGGTAGCCCCCAATCTTCCCATTAAATTAACAGATACATTGATGATCTAATTCCATATTAAGGTGTTTGATTTAGCATGATAGTCATTTAGAAGAGGAAATTGGTGGTTTCTTCCTATTTCTAGCGTTTTAGGTTTAAAGATGCAGGTTTAAAAATCCCCTTTAAGTAACAAGCTTTTTGTCACCCTCTTTTAAACATACAAATGAATAACATACAAAACATTTACAGGATGATTAAAAAAAATAACAGACAAAGATAAAGGCTTTAGGTAAGCGTTGTAAAATGCAGTAATTATTATGATTAGTAAATCTGCTTTGTAGATATTGTTGATAATTTATATTGTTGATTAATGTAATTCTGCATTCACAAACAGCCTTGTATATCATTTTCATTATGGCGTATTAATGTCATGCGAGATCAGAAACTCATGGTATGCTTAATAATTCAGTGTATTGCACTGAGGGTATGACATTGTCAGATAGTTTCATTCAATGTATTACAAAAGTACTGGAACAGTGGTTGAAAATTTCATATTTGTTTTTGTTCTTGTTGGTGTGTGGTGTAATTGTTGATGGCTGTTGTTTGTTAACCTGATATAGTGAAGCCCTACTGGCTTTGTCTTGGCCTTTCCTGGGGCAAGGCTAGGACTGTTACTGATATTGGACGCGAGACCACATTGTTTTCATTTATTGCAAAGGTCAATTACACATGATATGTGGCTGAAAACTGCAGATATCACACCGCATTCAAGATCAGGCGAAGGACACTAGCTGACTTAGCGAAGTAAAAATTCAGTTGGCGTAGTGGCTTGTTGCAGGATTGATCTTTACCTTGACGTATTACAATACCTGCTCCTTAATGTATGAAAGACTGTGGGTCTACTATAAATGATTGCCTCATAAGTGGTATATAGTTATTCTGGAGGTCTTTGTCAGTGAGATTACTGGGATGAAAGAGAGGTTAGCTGTGTAATGTTCTATTTATACAAGGATCTAAAAACTATCTTCTAAGACGATGACATTGTTTTTCCCAAAAGCTGTCATGTCATGTTTTGAGCTGTCAAGCCAATGCTATTACATCTTTGGTTTTTTTGCTGTTAATTTTCTTGTTACAAATCGTGCACTACAATTTTCAAGTCACGGATTTCAAAAGACAAATCAAAAATGGGTGCTTGAATTCAAATGCAGGTCAAAAACTTGATTTGCTTTTCACTGTGGAAAAATAAAAACAAAGCAGCTTCTCCTGGGAGATGTGTTTAATATTTCAACACCAAATACAGCGATATCCCCCAAGGTGCATTAACACTGGCCGATGAACTGAACTGCACCTGCCAGGTGAAGGGAACACTGGCGTACTACATTTGATAAGCTCAACCACAATGTTTAGCTGAGTGAAGCCTTCCTGCTACATTCTAACAATTCGTTTCCAACATATACGGAAACAATTCATATGTGATTATATAGTCAGAATGGGACATTTCCGCCCCTGCCCAGGCTGTTCTGCTCTTTCATTTTATAAACGGTAAATTGTTTGCTCAACACATAGCATATCTTAATCACAACTTCAGATGTTTAATTCAAGATAAAATGGGAAAGTTGTTTACTTTGTGAGATAGCGTGTGGAGCTGCCAGAATGCAGAAATCTACTCCTGCGCCATAAGAGTCTGAGAGGACTTTTCAAGAGGACCAGCACTCAGGCCAGTGAGCAAGAATGAAACAGGATGTGAAGGCTCAATCAGACTGTAAATTGCACAATATATGGGACGAGAGCCACTTGGAAACTTCACAGGAGGAAAGAGGAAAAGGCGACTGGACTGCAGAGCGTTTGCTCGGTGTGCTAGCCAAATGGAACGCATTTTTCACAGAAAAGATAAGAATAATTTGAAGCACCTTTTTGCTTTAGCTCCAAATTTTACAGATGCTTATGCCCCTGCCACAAATGGCTTGGTCAAAAGAATGTCTGATGTGTTAACAGTACCTTGTATAGTTTGCTATTAAAATTTAATAGAGATTGTTACTGTAGCATAGCCAGCAACTGTCAAATGCTAACAGAGCTTGGATGGGGGACACTAATAAATATTCAAAGCCATCTTAATCAAAGTTCAAGTTTGCTGTCAGTGGTGCACGTCTAGCACGTATGAAACGGCCTTCCCACGGAAATGCAATCATGCAACATCAACAGCTGCATCAGGGTCCCAGCTGGATGGACCCAACCCGACCCGGTCTTCCCACTCTCTCTCACCTTGTCCCAGTTGGTTCTCCGCAGGCGCAGGTTGGAATGCTCCACTCAGTCTGGGGGAGCACCGTCTCCCCGTATGTGTGGAAACGTGGACGCGGACGCCGCACTAAATGGATAAACGAGCCTGACGGGGTAAATTGGGGAAGATTTCAGACTGAAGGCAGCCCATCCCTGGAGGCAGCGCCTAAGGCAGCTGCTCTGCTAGGCTAGCCTGCTCCATTACTGTAATTATTCTCCCTAAAGACTACACAGAAACATCCCCGTCAACAAAGAAAAGCAGAAGGAAAAAAAAGTTGTTCTATTTTGGGATCACTCGTACAACTGTAGCTACACGGTGCAGAGGACAGATGAATTACCTCCATCTTGTTGTCCCAGAGTTAAAGTACTTTCCCCCTTATTGTGTAGTGGGAAACAACAGGCAGAGGGGTGGACAAAAGGCCAGTTTCGGGACACGGTCAGTAAATAAAGTGACCGGTGAGGGCTGCTCTATGCGCTGCATCTGCCACTGCGGCTGAAGAGCAGGTGCTAGCGGGGTGTTCATTAAGCAGCACATCACGACCCTGAAGGCCTTTAGAGGTGGATGGGGGCACATTGTGAGAGGCTGCCTTGTGGCCAGGGCATGGCGACAAGATGAGTGAGGCAATTTCGGCCTGAATAATGGAGGACATCTCCTAAGCCTGACGCTCGTATGTGGCAGAGCCAATTTCACAGCACAGCTCCAGCACCCGTACATGTGATCTATTGGAAGTGTCGGCTAATACTATAGCAGTCAGTATGGCACTCACTGGAGGTTCAGATAAGGTAGCTTGAGCGAAGATTGCTGTTCAGGCTGCATGTGTGGTTCTGGTGCTTTGACAGCCTTGGTAACTCTCATGGTCATATTTGAAAGTTTTTTCAGTGTATTTGGAAACATCATATTTGATTTAATTAGGCAAGAGCACATGATAAATGCACACTAAACACATTAATAATAATTAGGTGAAAAGAACAGCTGTTAAATTATTTGTGGTTTCAGGTTTAATTCATGGTTATTTTAAAAGGAGAGAATATTTCCAGTTGAAGTCTGAGATCAATAATTACAAAACAATAAAAACATACACTACCCCCTCCCCCCAACACACACACACACACACACACACACACACACACACACACACACACACACACACATTCATCCAGATTGGCAAACTAGAAAATATCATTGTGATGACATATTCGGTGAGTCAAAAAGTCAGCTTTTAGCAAGGGATTTTGAAGTAATTCATTATCGTCCCCCAACTCCGCCCCCATATGCTTCATACACACCCACTGACAGGGTAAGTGATGGGAAACTCTTCCCCGGACCTCTGTAACAACATATGTTTGCAAGTAATTAAAAGAAGTTCCCAAGTGACTTGCACGTCATATGGAAATACAATACGCCAAACAAATGTCCTTTTTATGGCTGCTTATGCCTGCTGCAGTGTAAACGAACAGGCACTGTCCTGCACCACTGATGTATTGACATCTAATTATTTTGTCAGGAACTACACATCTCAGGATCTGAGAAATAAATGATGAGGCCTTACAGGACAATATAGGGCCGGTGATAAATGTCTGTCATGTACAAATAATTTCTATAGAGGAGGTGAGACCTTTGAAATGTGACAAGGTCCTTAAAATATTCACTTTCAGGGCTACAGAGATGTCCGATGCAGAGGCGGTTCAGATTTCACTGTAGGCGTCAGCATGCACAACCTACTGAGAACACAACTCATGAAATAAACACACACATGCACACTCACATGCATGCACACGCACGCACACACACGCACACACACACACACACACACACACACACACACACACACACACACAGTGATATTGCTTGCGAGGTTTCTTTGCAACTTGTGTCAGTGCTGTTGAACAGATGCTCTCCCTCAGTCAGGCCTATGATCAGGCTTTAAAGTGCCATTACATTGCTTACTGCTTGTAATAGGGAACTGGCCCAGCAGACCCCATTAGTGCAAGAGTAGAAGCCCTCATATTAGATCTCCATGACCCAGCCAGCATCATTAAGCACTCCATATACCCTCAGAGAGTTAGCATGCTTTATGCAGGCACAAAACGATGGCTCGTTACAGTGAGCTATTTCACACAGGACTCCAGAACTTGCCCGTGAGCAGGAGACTATGCCGATGCACTATTTGGTTATCCTACGGAATTTATATTTAGTAACAAAAGTCCGCCATAAAGTCACTATTTAATATAGAATATTGTACATAGAGAATCTGAGAATATCTTTCTCTGCCATCAAACGAGCAGGAGCAACAGCTGTTTACTAAATGTTTACTTAAAATGCTTATTAACAGCGTACCACATTGGTTAGTATCACAATGTTTTTTTCTGACCTTCTTCCTGGCAACATTACTCATACAAAGATTATTCAACCAATTCTCCAAAACAGTGAATATTTCCACACCAGCCATTTCCACTGGAAAACCATTAATGCCGAATAATGAAACCTGATGAGAGATGAGTAGACTTACCTTCGCAGGGCTTGGGTTCCAAATGTATCTCAGTCCAAAAATGCAGAGAGCCAACACCAGGAACACCAGGCCCAGAATCAGGGCACCACGTTGGTAACTCCGGGATTGAAGGTTTTTCTCCTTTCCCAGCTCAACCTAGCAAAAGACCGAAAAAAAAAATCTGATATCGACACTTATCCTGAGGAACATGCATCATCATCGCATTAAAGAAAGCATGAAACTGACTCTTCTTTATTGATTCAGTTATATAAAGGAGGAATAATATAAAACAATAACATTTTAAGCCATAAAGGACAATATTAGAACAAATATATAGAACAATAATATTTAGAAGCTATGGGCACTGGATGTATAGTGCAGTGTGATGGAGCAAAGCTGAGAATGAAATGATAATCACATGGGCAATTTAAATTCTTCCAAAATGGCACAAAAGGTCACATTTATTAAAATGGTCCCAAATTAAAAGTTCGCCTGTTGGACTTAATTCCCCAGGCTTAAGGCCACAAATTAATAAAGGGGAGCTTTTGTTCCAACAGAGTTCCATGAGGGAGAGAGGAAAAGCTCTCACAGTGGGGTGCTCTTGGATCTCTGAGGACACGGTCAATCAGAATTATGAGATATAGGGTTGAACAAGCTTCAATTAGGGATGTCTCTTGCTGAAAGAAGAGCTTATAACATTCTCAGGGAATCTCCTAAAGAAAGGGAAGAAAACTAATGACAACTGCTGCTATATTTTATCTCACAGGGTGAGATAGAAAAGCACACTCTGGGAGGTGTTTTCCCCTTGAATGTATGGGTTCCACACATTATTCTTGACTACCAGGCACTACATAATAAACTGGTACAAATGCCCATTCATTATAATTTGTTGGGGTATGGAGATTGAAAGTGAAAGTTTCATAACATTGTAACCTTTTTAAAAACCAAAAAAGACATTTTAAGAGAACTTAATTTATTGTTAACAGGAAATGGATATATATTTTTTCCTTTATGGAAGTGTTCTTACTATGATTTCCTGGTAGAAACACAGAGGCATTATAATTTCTAAAGGCAAGCGTTGCGAAACAGAAGGTCAAATAATCAGAGGGGACCTGCATTCCTCTGAAGAAGAATTTTTCCCTGCATGGAGAAAAAATGTAGCCAGAATCAGTGCAGTAATCCAGAAGTTGCATAAGCACTGGAAACTTGACTAGAGGACAAAGTTCCATCCAATCCAAATATAAATGGGCCTGCAGACTTACAGGCAACTGTCAGCGAAACGGTATTAAACGGGTTTTAGGCTGAGCACGAACAAGGCAACTGGGCTGCCGCACGGCTGGGGATAGTGCAGAAGAGGCCTGGGGCCCCCTGCTGCCCAGAGAAAGACGGAGAGACGCTGTAAAAGAAAAGACAAGACAGGGAGAGAGAGAAGAGAAAAAGAGGAAAAAAATACACACACAGGTGGCTTGTGGTGGGGGGCAGAGCTATAAGAGAGCGCTTGCTTTTGCCTGGCATTGGAAAGATAAGAGTTTTTCCCTTTTTTAACTTGGTAGCATAGCACTGAAAATTACGCTGAGCATTGCAGTTTGTATTTGTCATTTGGCAAATGTATTTTTACATGTATTTTTGAAAAAGAACAGATTATTGAATAGAATCTGATTTTAAGAAATACCAGAAAGTAACTGCATTCCGCATGCAATCAAATAAAAATAATATTCTATGAATTTAATAACTGAGTTCATAGTAGTAAAATACCAGTAACATGCAAATTTATAGCTATTCACTAACAGAAAACCCTAGTGCACAACAAAAATATAAAGAAAATGCACTGAAGAAAAACAAAACGAACAGCAATGTTAGGTTTAGCTGGTGATCTAATATTATAAGACTAAATTATTAAATCATTTTTGTTGATTTTCACCAAATCAAATAAAATATGTATACAAAAACCTCTCTCCTGATATTCGTTTAGCATTTTTCATAAATTTACTTATACAGGAAATGTACTTATACATGAAAAATTTTGTTGACACACTGTTCGATGCTACATATATTAAGATACTCATATACTCTTAATACAACTAGGTTTATCATTAAAATCAGCTGTACTAGAAATAATGATAGGACTCACATCATTACAGAGTGCCTGCTGCCTGATGGATGGAGGGTTCTTTTCCATGGCGCCGCTAATAGTAGTGGAGATCTCTAGAAAGCCTCGGCCACGCAGTGCAGAGTTCTGTCTGTCTGAGAGGAAAAAGTCATTCCACTGGTAACGTAGGGGAACCCTTGATAAGGAGGGTTGGGTTTTCAGATGAAATTAGTTTAACACTTGTGATTCTCCTTGTATGCAAAGCAGAGTGCCATCTGCTTTTGAGTGTCATCTGCTCTTGGATATCATTGAAGTGAGTTAAAGCACAAAGTGATATGTACAGACACTCTCTACTGTTATTTCTCACTACCAAAGATGGTTCATATTTCTGAGTGAGAAAGCAGATCCAGAAGTCTGGCCTATAAATACAACTTGCATCATGAGAATAGCGGCTACCTACTCGCTGTACTACAAACATAAAGGAAATAAAGTCAAAACACTACACGCCATTCTTAGATCTTCAGCAGGACAGGTCTAGCTTTCTGACCAGCCAGAAATCCAGTTCAACTTCTCTGATTCCCTTCCTTCTGTGTTTTTGCAATCACCTTTTAAACCACAGTCAATTAACTCCAGGCCTTGCCAATACTTTTTAATCTAGTATTATAAAGGAATGGCTTTGACAAGTTGAGAGAACATTGTTTAATTGCATTGTTCTTCTCCAAACAAACAAACAAACAAAAAACCCAAACCAAAACAAACAAACAAAAAAAAACCCCAAACACATTCTCCCCAAGAGAGGTAGAACAAATTAGAACACTTTTTTTTTTGTCAATTTAAAATGAAAAGATTTAATGCGATGAAATAATTTAATAATAAGTATAAGCATAAAATATCCTTCCTCTGTATCAACATTGCATTCTGGCAGGACCATATTTTCTAGAGACAAACAGCTTGCAGGTTCTGTAGTTGCCATGCAGCTGCTCCTCCAGAAATGCTTAAGTGGCAGGCGACACACAAACTGATGACACTTGGCCAACAGGTCTCTACCAAAAAATAAATTAGGCCTATTTTCACAGCCTGTAAACAGGGCCACAAGTTTGCTATACACGGTGATAAAATCCTAAATCAAAACAACTCAGTTTTAGCCAATATGACATTTTCCCCCCACATTTCCAAAAGCTGACATGAGAGCATATTTGAGCATGAGCATGCTGGAGCTGTAGGGATGGTCCCGGAAAGCCCAGTGTTCATCCAGCTGTGGATTACGTTTTTTGTCATGAGTGACATATTTAATAATTATTCAGTGGTATAGTCAGAATTATTATCATTATTGTTATAATTCTTATAATGATTTTTATAAGTATATATTCAGAGTACAGGTTTATTTATTTTATTTACTTAATTCTCTATCTCTCTAGAAAATGACTGAGTGTTTTAAAAACTAAAAAAGTGACAAAAAGTGACAAAAAGTGACAAGTAATGTGCATGAAAATTGGCACAAGGTGTGAATGTGGGAAACGTGTTCACTGAGCTATACCTCTGAAGGCAGTGATGGGAGGCTGTATGTAATGACTACTAGCAGATATATTTATAACCTATAGCCTACGTTATAAGGCACTTTGGCAGTGAAGGTGCCCTAAATAGTTTTGGATTGAAAATATAAAATGGAAACCTGAATTCACCAAGGGTCGTATTCTCACTTGAGCTTTGCAGTAAATCGCAGTCTTGCATAGATTGGCAATTGACCTCAATAGAAGATAGCAGAGAGATTTGAGGCACATGTTCATATTTTCCGTCATTAATGGATAGTTTTCCAGACATGTTTTAATCATGAAATAAATGCACAATTGGTACATTTCCAAGCTCTATGAGGAAACAGTGGAAATATTAATCTTGTGGTAGTAGAATTGTAATTGTTATGCTAAACAGAATCTAAATTCTCATAAAGCCTATAATCCTTTTGACATTCATATGACTCTTGTTAAAATCATAATGAATCATTTAGATCTGTGGGAAGAACTGACTCAATAATAGTGTAATGCAAATAGAGAGAGCTTCGAGAGCCCCTCCCAGGGTGGAGGAAATGTTTTCACTCCCAAGAAACAAAAGTATACGCAACTTTTCAGAGCGGAGGGAGCACTCTCTCAGACAAGGCCGATGACAACAGCAAGGCCAGTGTAAACAGAAACGGAAGGACAAAGATACAAAACTTAAAAAAATCAACAGCACTAACCATAAATGGTTCATTTATTGAAAGTCTGCTAATGTATTTCCAGCACAGGGAATCTCTATTCTGGAGCGATGACCCCAATGTTCCTTGTGCTAAAGGGGCTCCAGAAATAGCAGCCCAAAACTTATCCTTAGGGTGCTTTAATTGTGAGATCCAGGTACATACTCACTGCATGTTTAAAATGCTTCTGACACTATGCACACATAATGTAAAATATCATCTCACCCCCACATGCACATGCATAAACAAATTTTGCTTTCTTTTTTCTCCTCTTATGTAAACAGGTCCCTATTTGCACATAGAAAAGGCCTCGTTCTCTTGAGTCTCTCATCTAAGACAATAACCTTCTCTCCTTGAGTTCTCTTTTCTACTGCCAAGGTTTTCTGAGTCAAAGATCACACTGAGATGCCCACGCAAGCATTCTGCCAATGGAGACCAGTACAATATCCTTGTATCTCTGGGGACCAGCCCTTGTTTCATCTGGTCACGTATGGAGGACAAAGAAAAGGGTAAGAGATGAAGCACACATTGCATTCACAGGTGAACTCATTATCCTCTGAATACATGTTAGTTATGAAACTACATAAAAGAAGGCAATACATTCATGTCAAGGGCTAATTTACAGAGATAAGCTTTTGGCCTTTCTTTTAGTCTACAGGCACATGTTTCTTTCCTGTATATTTTTTTTCAATATGAATTGAGAGATGTTTCACATCACTGGGCTCTTGCCAATAAAATTATACCAGAATAATGAAAGTATTTAAAAAAATATCTTTAAAATATTATATACAGCATGAGCCAGAGCATGAAATAAAGCAGATGTTGGTTATAAGGTACAAAACCACACTTGAACTGCACACAATATGAACGCATTTTGGTACTGTCGCAGATAAAAAAAACCCAAAAACCATCAATTGCCGCAGCGTAGATCATAACAAAGAAAAGGAAGACATAGCAGTCTGACAATAACTCATGAAACAGAGCTAATAATTTCCAATCATCCTTGAACCACAACAAAGAGATGAAGTTCTAGAAATGTCTCAATCAGCTTGCAAAGCAGCATAATGCAGCTCCGACGTGAAATGTAGATGTGCAGCTCCTGCTTGTCCCCCAAAGTCTTTTAATTTTATTAGATTTCTTAGAAGAGGGAAAGGGAGCCAATAAATGCTGAAAGGATAACACTGTTTCATAGGAGTCACTCTGAGCTGCTATAGTGGAAAACAAATAAATACTGGTGAGGATTACAGCCTTGCAAATCTTGAAGTTTTTGCACTCATCTCCAAGCCTTCCTCTTGGAGGGGAAAACTGCTTACTGTGGGATTTTCACAATTTCTTGCATGGTGAGACAGGTGTATTTACTTTGGTAATTGTATTCCACAGTCAAAGTGTAATGTGATTAAATATTAAAACTACTCAGAGTTCCAGAAAAAAGCAAATCTAAGGGATAATCTAGAAAGGACTTTGATTTGGAATATTTTTTCACAATCTAGGAAACAGTAGAATCCCCTTGAAAGGTTGAAAAAACCTGATAGGTAATTCGGAATAACACATGCATTTTTGATGTAGGCAATCTCTGTGTCTCTAAATATGGCATTTGGACAAAACCATGAGGTCCCAACATGCAAACAGCTAATCACCTTAGAAATCACAACTATACGGAAATTTACATAATTTGTCATTTAGACGGTGTTTACTAATTTGTAATTGTTTCTTAAAATACTTTGTCAAGTATTGCTTTTTTACTGCATCCAACCTCCATTTGAATTCACGGGAAAATGGGTAAATAGTAATTTATTCTTTTTAATTAGATGCAAAGTTTATAATAGAATGATGCCCTTTATAGAGGTTTATTTCACCTCTTTAATTGCACTTGCACTGAGGTCATTTTATGTTCAGGGCAAGTGCAAAGAAAACATAGACTTCGTTTGAAACATTTTCTTCATTGGCAGTCTAATGGTTTCCGTACTGACAAAAACGGTGTTGCATTTTGTATTGCATACCATCGCCAAAGAAAGTCAGAGTTAGAGTGTTGGAAATACAAATGAAGCAGAAGACAGTATTCCATTCCCCGCCCACTTTAAGAGAAACAATTATTTATTAGCAAAACCTTGTAGGTGTACATTTGACACTATAATCCCTCTGTTGCCATGTGCAATTTATGTTAGCCATTGTCCAGCATTTTATCGATGGTACGCTTCTGACCTCAGGACAGATATTTTTTGGAGGTAGCCCACTGTCAACCCTGCAGTCATACTGACACACAAAAAACTTCAATTATACTGCTGTGCCTGATTCACCCACCACCATGCTGATTGGTCCACCATCCAAACAACATCCAGTCAGCAGTGGTCCTTTGGTCAGAAACTAACCAGTTATGCATGGCTTAGGTGGTGGCTTACAAACTGTGCATGACAACATATGAACTAATTGCACACCTATAAAATGCACCTGTAAAATAATTTTATCTAATGAAGGGATAGTGAATGGAGACGTTAATTAGCAGTTTCTAATGAAGTGTAGAGTAAATGTACATCTTGATAATGTGGAATGCATTCCATATGGCAGCAATTTGTTTTATTCTTGTTCCTGAATGTTTAAATCTCCAGCGCATGTCTAGCGGTATAGCTACTCTTTGAAGACTCGCAACACTTATAAATCTTGTCGGCGTGCAGCCCAAAGGGTCTTGAGGAAATTTGTATTTCCGTGTTTAGAGACTTTTGCTCTTGCCTTGTCAGGATTTTTCTGTTGTTGTTTCCTGGATGTCTTTTCTCTGTGACCACTGTCCAGAGGTCACACTAAATGTCTGAGTCCTGTAGCCATGGCTCCTCATGCTGCGCTCGGTGGGACTCGGGAAGGAATCCAAGCGCCTGCTACCTTTGCCATCAAGACTCCACTCTGCCCTTAGGCCAAGCACCAGATTTTTCATGTCAGCTGGCACGCACCTTCAGCTTGTAAGTAGGTGTTTGACTTTCACAAGTCTCTCTTCATCCAGGCAAATAGACACTCTGGCAAGGTTGCCATATCCTTGGACTCTGATCATGTCATTTAAACATGCAGACTGCCTCTGCTTTGCACCTCTGAAATTCCCAAGGGCCTCTACCTACCATGCTGCATATCTTCATCAAGACAGAAATAAAGCACAATAATTATTTTGCAGTTCATCCTTGTGTGGCAGAGAGGACTATGCTACTATATATCTTTAATCCCTTGGCAAAAAAAAACCAATTTAGAAATTGCTCCACTAATGTTTCTGTTATCTTTATTTATAAGTACAATTAGCCGCGACAATACACATAATAATAGCATTTTAACATTTTCAGGTTTTTTTTTTTACCCTTTTAAATATGCAAAATACAGATACATTTCAATAAATCCTAATTTAATTCATACATGTACCTACTGTAAAATTAAAGTTGACCATTGTTATTCTGTAATACATATCCAAAACAATAAAAATGGAATCACTGCCCACTGGTAAATACCGCATTTTTTTAATCTATCTATCTATCTATCTATCTATCTATCTATCTATCTATCTATCTATCTATCTATCTATCTATCTAAGTTTTAATATTTTGGAATTTTGGACTCAGCTCCAAAATATAACTTTATTCTAATAATGTAGTGACTTAAAATCACTTCATAAATCTATTCATAGCTAGACTAACAAAGACATTTAAAAAGAAACAAAGCATGCATGCTAATATATTTGAATAATAGCACAAAGCGTTTCCATTGGCAAATAATAAACATAAACATGTTCTTTTTAAATAATAATTTCCCTTAGTCTCTTCAACAAATTCTGTGAATTTAAACAATTTTTATATATATATTTGAGAATTGTACTGTGCTTATTAATGTCAAGGACTGCGTGTGGATAGTTACAGGTACAGAATAACTCTTTGTATATAAGAGATTTCCATCAGTAATGGAAATGTTTAGTAATAATGAATGTACTTTAAATTCATTTGTTTGAGTACTTAAATTAATCTAAATTAAGGGCAGAGATACAACAACAACAACAAAACAACAACAACAAAACAACAACAACAACAACAACAACAACAGTGTATGTTTTTGAAATAATTTGAAAGGAGATTGTTATTGCTTCTGTAACAAAACTGTATTTGAAAACTCATTCTTGGACAGATGCACAGAATAAAATAGATATTTAGTTTGATTTATATTTAAATCTTTGGAATGTGAAATATAAAACCAGTCCCAAAAGCGTGTAACAAGAAGGAGTCTCATCATTTCAACAAGAGTCAATCATGACTTCATTTTCTGTTCCATATGTGTGCTGAATGTTTACTCATTCTGTCTCTTTCAGCAGCGATCCTTTCATCTGAGAAAACTAGTCATTTATTTGGATGTAAGACAAGTGTCAGAATTAAAAATTACTTAGAAATCAGAGGAGTAACTATACCCCAATTAATATATAACCTACTTAATCAGAGGTATTGGCACATAGTACAAAGGTCTCGCCTCTGTACTAAATCTCAGGCTTCTCAGCTGCATCATGTGTAGCTGTGGGTAACTTGTTGCCAGCGCGAGGGGTGCTACTCTGTGATGGTGCTCTCAGTCCTGTTCCACTTTGGCTCTGATTTTCATATAATCTGTTGTAGCTAAGCCTGCTGGAGTCTCTGACCCTACTACAATCACCTCATCCACCTTGTTTTAAATACAGTGCACTCCAGACTCACAGCCGGCTTTTCTGTTTTAATAAGCTGTACCTGAGCTCATGTTACTGGCTGAGCTATCCACTCACTCTTGTGCCCCCTCATATGATGCAAATATCACATCACATTCTTCTTTTTGCGAGCCTCCAGTAACATCACCTGATGCTCTGGCCTCCGATAACCTCTCCAGAGTTTTTTAATCAGTAACAAAAACTGTCTCACATCCCTCACAAACTGAAACCTCCTCGTCCCTAATCAGCCTCATTTACTGCTAACTGCAACATGAACACCAGACCTGCTCCTTGGCTTACTCTGCCTTGGGCTCTGTATCTGCCTCATACTCTGTTGAACTTCTACCTGACTTGTTCCCATATCTCTAACATGCTGTGTATGTCCAACACGATCACTAGGCCCACTCACATTCCTGGGTATGATCCAGTTATCTCTCTATCCATACCATGTCACCCTCAAGGGTTGTAAATCTTTTTGCCTTTGTCTTTTTTGCCAAAAGCATTATAGGAATAAAACTGAATTGAACTAAACTGCTATTGTTTCAAAATAACACAGCGTATGTTCCTCTCAGCTTTTAGAAAGACTAATTTTGTCCCTCCTTCAACCATTGTCACTTAAATTGTTTTTTTCAAATTATGTTTATTCACAAAAATTTGATCTAAACTTAATGTCAGATGCATAATCTTCAAGCCTAAAAAATCTACTGTGATTCATTTATTTAAATCTGTGGTTTATAAAAAATTCGTATCCATTGAAACAATAACATCAGCACAACATGACAAACATGCTTCAGTTTCAAGCACTGTAAAATACCTCAACAGAAAAAGAAATCCAACATTCTACACAGTGTTGCACACATTTCTTATCTACATGTCGAAATGTACCTGCTAGTTTGCAAATAGCTTTTCAGTAGGCATGGATTACATAAAGCAGTGTTATTTGTGTTTATGCGTGTGTTAATTGTAAAGCAACCTTGGGTTCCTAGAAAGGCTTCAATATAAATATAACTTCATTCATTCATTCATTCATTCATTATATGTACATTCCGGAGGTTTTACGCTCAGATGAGCAGTAGCCTAAATAAACAACACTTTTGTTCTTTGTCCAATGTTTCTTTCGCCATTATTGCCCGAGGACACCAAATCCAAAACACATGTTCTGTGTCATTTCTTTAACTAGCTTAATGAATGACAAATAAATGAATACCCTCAAAAGTCACAAAATGTACATTTAAGTGCTGTTTTTCTAAACTGGCTTCCCAGGAGGTATGACCAGTACTGAAACATCCCACCCAGTTGTATAGTCACTGCAGTGCCCTTGATGTTCACTTCTGAGCCTTAATGTGAATAAGCTTAGAATAACACAGAGGAAGTACACACTAAACCCTGAAGCTGCTGGCAGGATAGCAAAAGCGCATCCCAGGGAGACATGAGTTAATGCAAAGAAAACAAACGAATCAGAGACAATGAGACCAAAATTAAATCTACAAAAGTTAATGTTATTCTTCTTAGCATTAAAAATAACTAAAATAAAACTACCATTAAATATTAGAACCAAAATGGAAACCAAAATTCTGGTCACACCACCAAAATAATGAATTTTATGAAAGTAGGAAAGATAGTACTGAGACACTGCCAAATACTTAAAAACACATGTAACTGATGAAGCTTGACTGCCTACTGTTACATCTTTCCCTGATTTACATACTGAGTACATTTGTGTTGGGCCCAGGAACTGAGTTTCAACATGATATGCTTTCTGAATTCATTTCTAGCTAGCACTATAAAGGAGATTCAGACCAAACCTGTGACTGTTCATAGATTTAATGTTTCTTAATCAGGATAAGCTTCTCTCAGGCACATATTCAAACTACAGTAGTAGCTATAACATATGGTTTTATTATGTGATATTGTGTGATATGTCCACCTGGAAAAAGTGACCATAATACTCATTTTTATTTTAATTTGCATGGTTATCATAAAATGGTTTCATACATTTTGAAATGTATGCTTACATTATTCAAAGGACAAAGGTTTGATGAATTCCATTCAAAATTCATCATTCAAAAATGATTGCTAAACCATTTTAAGAACTAATGAAACACACCTCGGATACCATGTAACAGTCATTTTGCGCAGGAATGTACAAGGATTGTAAACTAAGTTGTGCCTTCAGCAAGCCTTTCTTGTCTGCAAATCTTTTCCCCCTCTTTTTACTAAGGAGAGACACATCTTTTCTGTCCCATAGTCACCATGTCATGTCAGCACTACTTGAAAATGAGCTTCTTTTGTCCGTCTATGGAGACATTGGGGATTGTTGGCTAAATTGGTTCTGACTGATTTGAGAATAAGTAATTCCAGACTAGATTATGTGTTTTGCAGAGAATGATCTCTTCTCACCTATCATTTTTCTTAATTTTTTTTTTTTGTCAGTGAGACATTATGCAACACTGTGTCTCTCAGGATGACAAGTACATCTAGCAGCAATCAATCAGAGCCCAAATGCTTGCATGAAACATAATCTAGGTGGTGGATGATATTGTAATGAGAAGAAATGTGGATGGATGTTGTGGATGCATGGCAAAGAGACAAGATAACGTACCCTCTCTGGCCTCTAAGTGGAGTGAAAACAGATAGGAGATGCTCTTCATACTTTAAAACATCACCCGCTAGAAATGTAGCAGTGTTACCTGTTGTGTGCTGCAAAATTCCTCACATTTTCACTTTGTCTTGCTGTCTGATTCCCTGAGTATTTAGTCCACCTGTTTTTCTTGTTTTATTTGATCTTATGTGAATTTTCTCTTATGTCCAGGTGATGGCAATGTTTTGATACTTTAACCAACATTTAAAAGTAGAATTCTAACAGGCCGGTACATTTAAAGTCAACTCAAGAACTGATAAAACCAGTGCACTGTTTGTGTTTACAGGCTTAAGCACTGACATATGATTTGGAAATGAACATCTGTCGAGGTTAGTGATAATCCTATAGACAGCCCATTCAACACCCAGGAATCTCTCGTATAATGTATTTTCCCTACTGCCCTCTATGGTCTAGCAAACTGGTTTCCCGTAATATGCATGAGGCTGAACCCATAAGCTCCACGACACTAATGCTATTTATCTAAGCTAAAATGTTAAGCAAGGGTGATGTTTTTTTTTTCTTTTTTAAAGCTCATATCTCACAGACGACAAGAGGTGCAAGCTTTTAATCATTTTACTTAGTGTCAGCAGTTGCTCTCCTGCTTATCTGTTAAATCCTGTAGATTTGGGGGTCCTGTGTGCTTGTGCTGCTCTCCACACTAATGAACAGGCTTCATGGTAATGGTTTGAATAGACAGACAAGCCAGCATGGGACATGGGAGCTGTAACATGCTGCCTGGTAAGTCTGTGACTGTCTACTACACGTCCCTGGGGCAAGCTATAACAAAAGGCCATACGCAAAGACCTTCTGTTTCAGTGCCTCATGATTGACTTCTTATAGAATGTATTGACAGCTACTGGGTCTGTATATGTCATTGGCTGTGATCTAAAAAAACAATTAAGAAAAATAATTTCACAGTGTCTCAGGTGTGCTTGTTATATGCCTACAGTAGGCTGGCATTATCTGCCACTGTTGGAGTTGGTGGATGAGTCATTTTTGTTCCTGAGAAAGATTATAGTACAGCAGAGTACAGCAGGTCCATATTACTTCCACTGCTGGCGTTCAAGGATTTCCTTGATGACTGAAATAAATATATCACTTTCTAAAAATGTTTTTATGGTAAAAAATGTTTAAATGTGTTTAGGGAACAGAGGTTTTGTGGTTTCCTGCTTGAGTGTAACAAGGCAAACACTGTTCCATGTACATTTCAAATAAGTGTAATTACTGTCACAGTGTGCCTCACAAAACAACACACTTATTGCATAATTCCCTCTTGTCAAAGTGATACTACTATTTAGTTTAAATCTTAATAAACAGTTTATGGACAGCTGTTCATCCTGAATAATTATTTTTAAAAAATATGTCTTGCTTCCGCACGGATGTGAACAAAACCCTATCTCTGTTTGTGCCTCATCTCATTAGGGAAAAACACATCCAGTTAAAGCAAATCATTATCCATGGATAAGGTCATAAGGAAATAAGGAAAATAGGTTGTCCAAATGAATGACAATCATTCCATATACTGTACATGAATATTTACACATTTTTATATGTTGACAAGACCATTTTGCATGTCTTTTCCTACATTTGCTGGAACATAACAGAATTCTTGATTAAAATGCATTTTAGTGATATATGCATTCATTTAAGGTATGCAGGTAGCGCACAGTCATAATATCACAATATGCTCAAGCAATGTAGTATTTAACTGCATACATGCTAAAATCATGGAAATATACACTGCCTGGCCAAAAAAGGTCACCACCTGGATTTAACTAAGCAAATAGATAAGAGCCTCCCATTGGATAATTACTTCATGGGTGATTATGTTTCAGCTGGCAACAAGTTATTTAACCCTAACTGATACAGTGAGTAGCTTCTCATTTGTTGAACAACCATGTCGAAAGACACATCCTGTGGTCGTGGAAAAGATGTTCATCTGATTCGGAAGGGTCAAATTATTGGCATGCATAAATTAGAGAAAACGTCTAAGGAGATTGCTGAAACTACTAAAATCGGGTTAAAAACTGTCCAACGCATTATTAAAAAGTGGAAGGACAGTGGGGAAACATCATCTTCGAGGAAGGAATGTGGTCAGAAAAAAATCTTGAATGATCGTGATCGGCGATCACTTAAACGTGTGGTGATATCAAATCATAGAAAAACAACAGTAGAACTTGGGGATATGTTTAATAGTGAAAATAAGAGCATTTCCACACGCACAGTGTGAAGGGAACTCAAGGGATTGGGACTAAACAGCTGTGCAGCCTTAGGAAAACCACTTGTCAGTGAGGCTAACCGGCAAAAACAGCTTCAATTTGCTAGGGAGCATAAAGATTGGACTCTGGAGCAATGCAAGAAGGTCATCATGTGGTCTGATGAGTCCAGATTTACCCTGTTCCAGAGTGATGGGCGAATCAGGGTAAGAAGAGAGGCTGCTGAAGTGATGAACCCATCACGCCTAGTGCCTAACGTACAAGCCGTTGGTCAGGTCTAGGTTCAGCAATGTTATGTGCCCAAAGAATGAGGTCAGCTGACTACCTGAATATACTGAATGACCAGGTTATTCCATCAATGGATTTTTTCTTCCCTGATGGCACAGGCATATTCCAAGATGACAATGCCAGGATTCATCAGGCTCAAATTGTGAAAGAGTGGTTCAGGCAGCATGAGACATCATTTTCACACATGGATTGGCCATCACAGAGTCCAGACCTGAACCCCATTAAAAATCTTTGGGATGTGCTGGAAAAGACTTTGCGCAGTGGTCCAAATCTTCCATCATCAATATAAGATCTTGTGGAAAAATGAATGCAACTCTGGACAGAAATAAATGTGACATTGCAGAAGCTTGTGGAAATGATGCCACAGTGAATGCATGCCATAATCAAAGCTAAAGGTGGTCCAACAAAATATTAGTGTGTGTGACCTTTTTTTTTTTTTTTTTTTGGCCAGGCAGTGTATATATATATTTCCATGACTTTAGCCTATTTAGCATTCCAGTCACCTGGAATATATATATATATATATATATATATATATATATATATATATATATATATATATATATATATATATATATATATATATATATATATATAATTTGGTGACATAGGTAATTTTGTTTACACCATTGAGTGGAAAAGGAAGACATTTAATGAGGAGACTGTTTTAGCAGTGAGCTGCCTAGAACATCCAAAATGATAAGAAATTCTGCTTCCTGTGATTAAGCACCTGCATCATTAAATTAGAGCTCCACTGACACTCCTATTATTTTTTTTTAGAGCTTATCCGTCTTCAAGCCTTGGGTCCTGTCTTCACCTAGCTTGAGCATCTGTGCTTCTCATACAGCCATGACTTCATCATCTGAAGACTCCCAGATGGCTTCACAAGTCTGTTATATTCTGACTGGGTTCTGTATCCACTTAGGTACTTTTGCATGTTTTCTTTCGCTGTAGTGCTCCAGCTAGGTTTTCTTTTCATGTGAAAGGGACCCCACACAATGGTAAAAAGTGCTTCCTCTTACTTAAAGGCCCTTGCAATAGCAGTCAGTCTTTCAGATATAGATCAGATATCAGATTCTTTTATAAAAACTGAGCTGGTCAAATTGTAGGCTTCTGTCACCTGTTCTGGTTTTATTGAACGGCTTCTCCAGGCTGAAAAGCCTGCAGTAAATTGGTGTGCAATCATGCAAGGATCACCAATCATCTGTAGATTTTTTTCTAACTATATTTACTCACTCCTACCCTGCTTACCTATAGCCAATGAGGGAAATAGGTGGGTGAAGGTTTAATGCCTATAAAACATATTTATCTGACTCCAAATTATAATTAACAAATATGTAAGATCAAATCCTATTGCACAGCCCAGCAGGAGTTATGACAATATGTATACTTTAAGTTAATTAAGGAACCAACTTTAAGTTCCTTAATGATAAAACAACCTGCTTTGTCAGAGGTTTACCATTCAGCTAGCCTAATTTATGGTTTAGCTTAGAAAAGTTGTGCAGCAGATTGGAAAATTTACAGGGAATTGGTGTCAGCTGGTTCTTTACTCTAATTACTGAGCATTTACATTATGCAATGCTATCTGAAGAGCTGAGCTTCACGTGAGTTCAAGCTAACACAGGATTTATTAGTGTGAAAAAGCCAATTAGTTACACATTATAGTTAGTTAGCTGTTGTATTGAGCCAATACAAGTGATACCGTAAATTGCTTAAATGCAGCATAGAAAAAAACTACATGAGTGTAGAGAGAGACAGAGAGTGAGACACGGGAGGGCTCGAGAAAGAGAGAGAGAAGGTTGCAGGAAGACAGCTGCAGTGGAGCAGAAGGTGGAGCTGGTGGGCTGAGGAGTTAAGTTTGCAGAAATCACTTTCTTTCTCTCTCTCGTTTTCTCAACCCTCCTCCCTCATGCTTTGCTTTTGCTAACATGTTTATTCATTTTAATTGTGGGTCAGAAAAATGTATTAAGTTTTTCATACATTACACCTTCGCTCAACCTATTCCCTTTGTTGGTTATAGCTAAACAGGGTAGGAATAAAGTAAATATAGTAACACAAAACCCTTACAGTTTACATAAACATTTCAGCATTCTTGCCAACTAATGATTAAACAGTAGAAGCCTGATGACTTCTTCAGTCCAGGGAAAAATTTTATAATTGTATCCTTCAGCTTTCAATCTTGGTGAAATTTTGCTGTTTGTTGGGAAGAGGCAGGGGGTTAGTTAGTAGGTAGAGCAGGGCACTATAATCCCAACATGCCTGCCTAATTATGACCAATGTAGTACATTTATCCAAATCCATCATCTACTATATTCGCATAAAGCAACTCATGGTGCCTTCGTCTCCCAGTGGACACTTCCAGCTCTAGTTCTAAACATATTTTATATTCTGTGGCTATGGATAGAGCTCATACACTGTTCTTAAAACACAAGCCTGATTGATGTTAGCACATATTTTACTTATCAGTGACATAAGGATATGCAATCTCCTGCTCTTCCTAATGGTTTGGATTTTCATAGACTGGGTCGTGTGAATAAGTGAATGATACACAGTGGATTTCGTTCATTTGACAATAAAAATGACAAACAAAAATCCCCAGTACTATGTGCTTTATTAAGATACTACATTTTCACATTGTCTTTTAGCAGATTGAGCTTAACCGCATTCATCTCTAAGGCTTTCTGCATAGGCCATGGCACATATTTATTCATACACTTATTTGAAGACATCTATTCCCAATTTATTTCTGATAGGTCCTTTTTAACTTTACTTTTACATATTTGATAGGCAAATCATGTCCATGATATTATAAACTCTGGGGATGAGCCACACAAGCTCTGAAGGTTACTCCAGTTTTAAAGAGGATCTTTTCAGGACCATTCCATTGTCAAAACACAGTTAAATGACCATGTCCAATTTGTTAACAGACTTACAAGCAAAATTATTCAGCTGGATCCAATTATTTGAGGTGCTTAAAACAATTTAATTGTTAATCACCTCACTGAAATTGCACTTGGAAAAAATAATGTGCTGAAGGCTTTGACAACGCATGACATAAACATTTTCACATTGGTGAAGAATGGACAAATGAACGTCAGCTGAATCTTGTATAAAAAGATTTGCTGCAAGGCAGAGGAAATGTGTTAAACTAAACTGTATTACTTGGAGAAATATTGTAATTTGATGACCAAAAAAAAAGACACTGTTAAATGTTTTATCAAAACGGCAAAGAGTGTAATTAAATGTTTTGTGTTTCAGTTGCAATGTTTCTTAATAAATATCTTACAAATAACTACAGATAAAATGATTGACAAGGGGAGGGTCAATCATTTTAGAAAAATATTACATTTTGATTCCTTCATGTATTGAGAGAGTTTGTGTTTACTCTTGACTGTAGTTGATTGATATAGATGATTCCACACAATTCTAATATTTTCTATATGACTCACAGTCTGCAAATCAAGGGCCAGGTGAAGTGCAGAGCCCTACCGTACCATTCCCACATGTATTCATGAGACCTGTTGTGCCCAGAGATACACAGTGAAATGAAACAAGTACCTCCATTGAGAGGGGTGCTCAACAGCTGCTGCTACCTCCAATCTCTGGGAGTGATGCCTATCAGTTTATTCAAAGACTTCCTCAGTGTCGGGTCCATCCAAGGCAATATTTAATCATGTCTGGCCCTGCCGTGACAAATTGGTCCGCAGTCATTGGCTTGGGCCTGCCTACTTTAACCATATGGCGGATGGCGATATGCCAAGGCTGTTATTGTGAACTGGAAGATGCCTCCGGTAGAGATGATTGCTTAATTTAGCCAGGCTTTATTGTGGGGTTGCGAGGGGTGTTGCCTGGGATTGGTGTGGAAAGGTAATGCTGTATCTGAGAGACTGGCTTTGGGAGTTCACTGTGCAGCACCTGTGACCTTGGACAGAAACAAGGGAGTAAGGCACAGGGACACAACACGCTCTGGCATGGACATGTTTCTGTTTGAAATAAAAACAGATAACAACTGAACCCATGCATATGCAAAACTAATTCTATTTAGCATGACATGTAAAGAAAAGAACAGTATAGACACTAGTGTGGACAACCATATAATGGATTGAGATAAGGGTCTTCAATTGGTTGTCATGGAAAAGTATCCATACAGTGAATATAGTCTAGGTAAGTATGTAGATAGTCTCCCAGGAATTTACCTCAACTAATAGTTTATGTAGAATCATCATCCAATCAACATTAAATAGATTAACCATTCCTTGCACTGGATTGTAAATGGTTAATTCAGTGAGAGTTTTGGGTCATAAACCGACTGTCTTGACTGTCTGGACACTCATATTCTAATAGTATTCTAACATACAATTACGATATGCTTATATACTCATATACTGACCAGTAGCACTATTAGCTCCAAAGTTCAGATATTAGTGCCTACCACTACTAACAGATTGATTGCAAAAAAGATATAATTGCTCAGTGAACTTAATTATAAAAAAGTGCACAAATTCATTGCCCTATTTTTCACTCTGTGTCTTTTATAGAAATTACCTGATGTGTGAAACAAACCCTAATTATGAGGCACATGATATTTAATGGCTAATTTGTACAATGATATGGAAGCTGAAATTAACATATCATGAATTAGTCATTACTGAAACCATCCGGATATGTGGCATTTACAAAAATGTCAGCTAAAAGGAATAAACAGCTCACTGTTGTCTTCTCCTTCCACAGAGAGGTATTCATTAGTCCAGAATGTCAGTGTATGTGTGTGTGTGTGTGTGTGTGTGTGTGTGTGTGTGTGTGCGCGTGTTTTTGTGTGTGTTTTTGTGCATGCCTGCATATATGTAAGTGTGTGTGTTTATGTGTTAAAAGTAATCCAGTACTAACAAAGGCCTGAATTATCAAATGCGATCTTTTTGATTTTGGGTCCTATGTTAAATGGTGGTAATGTCGCAGTGATTATTATATATGTCACGAGTGAAAATTGAATGTACACATCACTAACTAATTTACTCATTAAATCTGCAAATCTAATGTCATGGTCATTAGTAATGCACTTATGTACAAAGATGGGGTGATAGTATAGTCCCCTGTTGCTCAGACACAAAGACACAAAATCAATGTTCATGAAATGGATTATCATATTACATGCAAGACAAGTGAAGACTTAAATCTATTAGTAAATGGCTGACCAGCTTTAGATATGTGAATTGATAACAGGAAGACTGAAATTATGTGATTAAATCAGTAAAAAGGGAACAGAGATAAAACAATTATAAACTGTGACAAGAAAGTGCAAACTACACTTTTCCATTCACATCCTGTAATTATAGCTGAATATTCAAAGATAAACCAATAACAAAAGTTTGTGATAATCACTGACAGTGGATGTCTAGAGTTATATAATCAGGACCTTATTTGTGTTGAAGTACAAAAATTTCTACATGATTCTTTGTGGTTCACAACCTAGTAATTCAGAACTCACGCTCCAGAACTTGTGACAAATTGGCTGAGCTACATTCATCACCAGACACCTATGCTGGAGACAGGAGAGAATATTTCAATTCAGACTCCAGGAAGAGTAATATAACATTATTTATATCAATAGACTGCAACAGAATGTATCTTTCTTGCCAAATGAGACTTGATTAGAATTGTTAGCCAGCTGCTCTTCATAATTCATGAAGACAAGTCTGATCTTTGGCCATGCTAATCTCTCCAACATCTCACTCTCCTTCCTACCTCCCACTGATTTGTGATTTGTATTCTGCACCACAAGTGCAATTTGTTTGTTTCCATTCTTTTTGTTTAATAAGCCTACTAATATCAATTACACCCAAGATTGCCTGGTGTCTTCATGTCTGCCACTCTAAACAGACACACACAGTGAAGTACAGGCAGGGAAGAAATGTAACCTCTAAATACAGACTTCTAATTGCCCTGACATTGTACGTGCCATTGGGCGTCATTTGAATATTTGAGTGAAGGAGCAATTTAGGCCTTTTCATTTGCACACTTCATTTCCCCATCACCTTCTCTCTCCTCACCTTTCTTCATCAGTGGAGACGGAGAGAGGGAGAGAGAGAGAGAGAGAGAGAGAGCATATAGTTCTAAAAACAGAGGGAGAAAGAAAGAACACACACACACACACACACACACCTATATATATATATATATATATATATATATATATATATATATATATATATATATGGATATACATACATACATACGTACATACAGAGAGAGAAAGACAGAGAGACAGAGACAGAGACAGAGAAACAGAGATATAGAACACACACGGAGATACAGAGAGAAATATAACAAGAGAAACTAGACAGAAAGTAAGAGGGACAGAGAAAGAGCGTGGAAGAGAGACAGAAGCTTATGAACTGAACCCATCTGTTCAAGCTGTCAGACCTTTTCTCCTCACAATTTATGGCGCACACCTAACTGCTGGAGTGCTTGCCCTCCTACAGAGACTGAGAGGCGCCCAGGAGAAAGTACTTCTGATACCAGCTCCTCGACCTACTTCAGGAGCAGGGTAGTAAGGAGACAAGGAGCCCAGCACTTGAGACAGCACTTGCAGATAAAGGCTACACTAACAGGTGCACATTCCAGAAATTATAGGCCTTTAAGGGCCTTCTTCTGCAGCCCATGACTACTGCCCCCAAGAATGTACTGCACAGTGTTCATAGAAATATATACAATGCTTTGCAGACAGCTACAAGCCTTGTTAGTCGATTCACTATTGTGAGCCATTGTCCAGTGTAAAGGCACCATGTTGCTATGTGCAGGAGGGAGTGGAAGATGTCTATGACGTAATGTAGAATGAGGGTGTAGTAGCAGCTTGAAACCAAGAGAGACAAACAGGTGAAGTCCTAAAATAAAATAAAAAAATACAAGCTTGTATCTGTCACAATACAATCAGAGAACCTGCTGCAATGACAAGATATTCCTGCCAGAAGAAGAAGCAGCTAATATGGTGTGCATATGGGTTGACTTAGGGCTCCAATTAACATGAATTACCCACATCACGTTCCAATTACACTGCAGCTTTTCAACTCTGAACATGCCGAGTAGGTAATTGTTGGAGTAGTTACACACAATTTGTTTACTGTGAAGGTTTAATTAGAATGTAATCCTATATGTGGCTTACACGAGGGAGAGAAAATATGTAAACATCTCTTCAAAGCAATTCCTGATGATTTCAATTCATTATGATAATGGTGCCAATTAGTGTGCCTCTGAACAGTGGTCTGTAACTGAACCTCAGCTGTTCCAGTTTTAACTGAAATTATTTTGATTTAGGGACGGATCCACCTACAACAAAACCAACACAACATTACAGCATCAGACCTTGTAGACTAAATTGTTTATTGATTTATATGAACCTAATCCTTACCAGGGGTACAGTAGCTGTTCCCAACCTTTGGAGCTTTGTATTTGCACTAAAAAGGTGGGTCATTTGGCAGCAGTGAATCCATGCATTTGGGATTTAATGGCCCTCATCCTCATCAGATGGGAATGAATAAGAACCTGCCTGTACAGATGGAGCACTACCTTCTGATTCTTGGGCCCATTCACCCTAACTGATGGAATGAAGTTCTGATTTGGTCTCATAAAATCTACCCTCTGAGCTGACTTTCTGCATGCACACGGCCAGGAGGAGCACCCATTTATTCTTTCACAAGGGGTCACTTGTATGGTTAATAATTCATCTGGCATATGTTGAGCTGTCAGTTTCCACGCTTTGATCAAACCAGGCCTGTCTACAGGCACAGCCATAATATTTTCCACCGGAGTCCCAACTCTCTCTCTCTCTCTCTCTCTCTCTCTCTCTCTCTCTCTCTCTCTCTCTCTCTGTATATATATATATATATATATATATATATATATATATATATATATATATATATATATATCTGTCTTTCTCATATGCACAAACATACACTGGTTGCATCATATTTGAATGAATTCCTGACAAATATAGAAATGTAGAATACCAGGTAAGGATCCAGAAGGATTTTTGTGTCGCTGTTGGTGCTGCATTGTATCACAGTAACGTCGCAAAACCATGTGAGATATTTCCTCTGGCATGGTGACAAAGATGATGAAAATCTAGAGAGGATAGGGTAGATGAATAAACGAGTGAGACACAAACATGAAAAAGAGGCTGAAAGGAGAACATCAGTAAAAGAGAGGGTGAGCATCGTGAAAATCATGATGTGCTAGAATAACAAAGTGGCCCTGATGGCGGTAGCCTCTAAGAGACATGGCGCCTGTGACAAATAGGGAGGAGCCCTCATAAAGGAACCTCGAGTGCAGTCATTCTGTCAATGCAGGCACTACGGTTCAAGGAAATCAGGCATATGTGAGGGCATTAGCGGTGCAGGAGTAATGTGGGAGCGTGCTGAATTTCAACGCCTCTATAAATACAAACGGAATGACAGGAGACCACAGCTGTGTGGTCTACATCTCACGGGAAACAACGTGCCGCCTAATAAAGTGCATACAATGACATCAAAAACCAATTAATTCACTTTAAATGTTTTCTCACGCTTTTTTTTCAGTCTTCGGCTCCACTTCCAGTGCAGAATAGTTCCTGTGTTGCTGTGTTGCAATGCAAACATAATTAGATGGCGGATAGACGAATGGGAGCACGTTCACATTTCCTACCAAATAGTTAAGGGCAGGAGGATAATAAAGTTTCGTTGCCATGGCAACACCCTTGCACTGTATAATATCTAAAGGAAAGGGGGTTGGAGTGTGGATAAGGAGGTGGCAACACATGCCTGCCTCCGGCCTCTGTCTTGCTTTATTTTACTCCGAGGTGCTGAATAATGGAGCGAAAGGAAGGGTCTAATGCATTTTTATTAAGACGTTTGAAGACAGACTGGTCAACACCTTTAGCGCCTCTCAAAAATGACGGTGGCAGTCAAGAACCCTGTTAGCTGAGAAGTGCTTTAACCACATGCCTTCTTTCTCTTTCTGCACCAGCAGAAAAGTTCAGTCAATCGGTATCATACAAATGGAGGGAACTAGCACATCAGGCCTGTGACATACTGATGAGGTTACTGTTTCTGCTGGAAGGAAGAACTTCTTTGTTATGAACTTCTGGATTGATTATATGTTAGGAGTTCCCATTTTCAGTATGCTTACTATGTTTATATATGTACACTGTCAGTAGTTTGTATTGCTCTCAGTTCTAGAATTTACCTAGAATTACTTAGAATTTAGCTAGAATTTACCTAAAATTTACCTAGAATTATTTAGAATTTACCTAGAATTTACCTAGAATTTCTTTGAACAACGAGGATTTTTTTATTATTTTCTTTTTACCACAACCACCTCCCCATCTTTAGGTGATATTACTGAAAATGTTTGCATAGTCTTGTCTAATTTGATGCTTTGGTTGATGAATTGGGTAAAACACATAATCCTCAGCTCAAATGTGGGACACACCTGTACGCTTTCTAAATATACTTGACACACTAAGACCAACACCATAACAAAGATGGCTTGTAAAAACACACATTACTATGAGTACACAATCTTGCACATGCATGTGGTAAAAGCACAATTTCCAAAAATCTGCACAGACATCACCTTCAGCCACCTTCTGATTACTTTTGACAGCAATTACAATAGAGAAAATTCTGCTCTGAGAATGGGTGATTGGCAAATACCCTCAAAACAGAGGAAATGAATGCAACAATCAGCCATATGTGGCTACATATTTCATGTTTTTTTGTCAATAGTCCATACCCTCATCCCTTCCCTTGTTTCTATTAATTAACAAGCTGTCCCACTTTGCACACTGCAGCTTAATCAAACTGATAATTAGCATCAGGCTCTCATAGACCTTCTTGATTGATAGACACAATCCTTGGAGAATATTGTGGACTATTGAGTGGGTGCTTACCAGCCACCCAATCACCATGAGGGCTGCTTTTGCAAAGACATTTCCATGACAGCATGTCAAATTTCTGTTCGAGCTCCTGAGTTTGTCAGGAGCTCTGTGGAGCCGTTTTTGGAACGACAAGGAAGATGAAAAGGCGAGCCAAGATGACGATGGGTCCCGGCAGAATCAACTGCAATACGTCGATGCGCCACATGTACGTGATTCACAGACGTTGAGCTTCAAAGTTCAAAGTTTTCCTGTTAATTGAGCATCAAGAGGCCACAGAGTCTAATTAATACGTCAGCACTACTGAGAGTGACAGAACAACTACGTGATTCCATGTGATGCCAAGTTACAACAGTCGCTGCACTGCATCTGTGGATGGTTAACTCAAACTACTCAAACTGTTCAAACTGCTCACTTCTCACATTTCCCAAAGAATTGCCACCAGTAGGCAGGTGAATTACGAGGTGTCAGAGACTCCTCAGAGAGAAGGTTTGACCAGCAGTTGGACTGGGAGAAGAGAAAGCACGACAGCTAGGAAGACTCATCCCTAAAGCTAGGAAGGAAGTAATGGGTTCAGGACTTATGCCTACAGCCAGGAAGGAAGTGATGGGAGCAAGACCCATCACTATAGCCAGGAAGGAAGTGATGGGTTACAAGGCTAATCCCGACAGCCAGGTAGGAAGTGCTAAGTTCATGACTCATCCCCACAGCTAAGAAAGAAAGTGATGGGAGCAGGTTTTATGTTTTTTTCCTTTGAATTTCCAAAATCAAATCAGAATATCAAAGTAAAGTTAAATCAAAAGGCTGCAAAAAACAAAACAAAACACAAAACTATTTCTGCAGAGCTGTTCACTAAGGGAAATGCACATATAGCACATCAAAGTGCTCATTTATTTTAGGGTAACAAAGTACAAAACAAGAAAACCTTTTGCTGACTAGAGCCTTGTCATTCAGAACACAATACATCTAACTAGCCTTAGCTACATGGTGTCACTCTTCTTTCCATGTCTTGAATACTTATTGCCATGACTTTAAAAATACAACAAAACACTTAAAAGGCCACCTCTTTTAGAAATTGATTCCTTATTGAAATAGAACCACAAAACTAGCAATCAGAAATATGCAAAAGGAAAAGACCTGGCACCCTTTCATAGACCCTTCCCCTCGTTAAGGCTTTGTAATCCAGATGGCAGGAAAACAGCCTTTTTATGCCAAGGCTATCATTCCCACTGATTAAGGCATTGTTACATTGTGCCTGATGCTCTGTGAGAACTGCATGCTCAAGACATGTTTCAGTAATAAAGAAGAGCAAAACTTTCCTTCTCCCAATTTAGTAATGAATTGAGATTAATGGCTGAAATCCTACGGGTCTGAAGGATTCTCTTGCCTTGTTCCTACCAGTACCATGTGCAATCCCCCCAGTTTTAAAATGTATTAGGGGATTTGTATTCTTAATGACACCTGGCCCTTGCCACAAGGGCAATGTAAATAATCCCATCACTAAAACCAAACTCATCAAGTACAGACTAATCCCTTGTTTAAGGCAGTTACACTGACTCCACCCATTAATTCCCACTTCATAAGGATTGAGCTTTACATACATTATGCTGCTGTGATCTGGTGAGCCCTTCCAGCAAGAAATACGGAATTCACGCAAGCACAGAGAGAACTATGCAACCTCCCCTAACTGCATAAAAACCTCTGCCACACTGCAATCATGGAGCCTTCTAGACCATATGCTTTAAAGCCTGAACCGTGCCTTTGTGCCATGTTGGGATGGAAGTCGGGCAATGGGATTTGCACAGTCTGTAGAACGGTAAGAATGTGGAGGAGTTGGACTCGGTGCCAATGACCTCTGGCAGACAGTCAGGCTGAAGGAGAAAGGGCTGAAAGGATTTTACATGTGTTTCTAGGCTGCGGGGGTAATATGCGCAGTGTCTGATTAGGCAACAACAGCCTGTCCACCAGTATCTCTTTCCTGCAGGGCAACTAAAATATTATTCTCAAGAGTTCAAGGACAAGGTGATTTACCATGTCTAAGTTTATCTGAGAATGTTTTAAATTACTTTTGAGGATTACATTTTAAGAAACAGTATCTTTTAATAACATTTTGGTTGAATATGATTTTATTTTAGCCTGCACTTTGTGTTATTATGAATGTCATTTTATGGACAAACTGTAAGCTTTAACAGAAGTCAAATCAACATAATCGCTATTTTTCAAACAGCCAAAAAGCAAAAGTTAAAAGTACTGATATTTACACTATTTGTAGATTGAAGAATAGATGTGTATTCTGTGAGCCATGGTTCAGTGTGAAAGAAGTGTGAAGCTGAAAATGAATCTATCAGTGGATAAATGAGGTCTATGTCATTTGGGTGACACTGATGAACATGGCATCTCTTTGTGTTTATCAGGGGTGGAACTGTTTCAGAGGAAGTCAAGTAAATCAGAAAAAAAGGAGGTTTATTGCCAGCTGAGCCACTTACTTCTGCATATTGGCAGGACTTAAGGTGGTGCACCTGTGCAACTTTGCCTTTTACTTGGAAAAAAAATGTTTTCTTTTTGCAATCTCTTAAAGGAATACTTCAGATAAAAATACTAAGGATGAATGAAAGTGAATATCTACAGAGTAGCATTATGTAAATGACATGCTAATTGTTTGCTACTTATTTGCTGTTACGAAACCCTGGAACCACCCTCATCCCTGCACAGCCACACCCACTCGCACCCCCCCGCTCTGACTCACCAGAGTTCTAGCACACACTTGATTCTCATTCTCCTCATTACTGGCCCCATTTATAAGCTTCCCTCCCCCACATTTACATTGCGAAGTATTGCTAACCTTATGTGGCGTATCGAGCATTTTGGAAACTTGTATGTCTTCCTGGTTATTGACTCCTGCCTGCTTGTTAGAACTCGTCTCCTGCCTGACCCTTGGACACCCCCTGGACGCTGCCCCGTGTTTTGACCCTGGACCAACCAAAATCTTTGTAACTCACACAGGATTATAATATTTGCTACATATTATAATTATATTATACTAAAATCTGGGTACATCTCTACTAATCAACCAGCTCTCTTATTATTATTTAAAAACTTCAATATGGTGCACTGCCATGAGAAAATGTCAAAGGGGTCAAATAATGTTAACACACTTTTGTAAATACCTCACGTACTTGTCCTTCAAATACTTCAAAGCTAATTAAGTTCTTACAACATATCAAGGTTTCCTCACTTCTAAGGTATGCTTGAAGAGATATTACATATTACCATCCAATGAATGAACTGCCAAGAATTTGATATTCATTTCTTGCATTCAGAGGAAAATTGCAGAACGTTTTTTAGGTAAAATGAAGAGAAGAGCATAAAAAATGGAAATTGGCAAGGTAATTTCAATGAGCCAGAGCAGAAGCCTGGTCATCGCACATTAACAGCCTTAGACGTTCTCCATCCTTACACTTTAATTAAGTGTCAGTCTACCCCAAAATGATTGCATGAGACATTCCTTTATATGTGGCGTGTCATATTATTCCTCTTATTCAACAAGGGAGTTTAAAAACACCCCCTCACCTGTCTCAGTGCTGAGGAGACTTGTCACACGTGGCTGGCTTACACACAGGGAAGGTATGCTACTACTTCATCTAGCCACGACAGGGCTGAGAGGCACTGCATGTCTTTAGTATGGGAGTTCAGTTCCTCAAAAAAGGGAGGAGAACTGAGAAAAAGGACACACTGCAAGGGAAAACGAGTCTTGGGAAGGCGATTTGAGTTAATTGGTTAGGAAAATGTGTAATGAGCATATCTATGATCTTTGCCAGAGCATCCCACTACAACACTATAGTCAGTGAACTGATGAGACATGTAACCTTCAGTGTTGGCATTAGAACATTCACAGGAACAATTCTTGAACATTTTTGACACATTAGACTTTCACTAGATATACCAGAGTTATTCAGTTCACTGTGCTAAGAATGTGATAAGAATGTATGTTTTTACCTAATAATTGGTACCAGTCAAGGTGTCCTTTACAAATAATAATTTTTTGGTATAAGGTAAAATCTTGACCTTGTGTTTTCATTGCACATTTTTCTACATTTATATTTTTCAAGCTCAAAAACTACAATTTCATGAAAGTACTTAACTTCATTGAAAGACATTCATATACACTCTAGACAAGGAACAAACGTGTGGGCAAGAACATTTGTTTAAAAGGTTTGTCCAATGTGTAGAATTTGTTGACAACTATTCTGCTACTAATCCACTACCAATTATCATTAACTCCCACATAAAAGACACAGCAAATCTTTAATTTATTATTTCTCCTTATATGTACAGCAGTTGTTAAGTGTACTGTTTTGGGCTGAAGTTGTTTCAGAATAGAAAAGGGCTACTTTTACTCAAAGGCTAAAATAACTTCAAAGAAAGTTTTCCTGAAAAACAACAAGACGTTGATAGCCTGTGGTCTGGTAACAATGCCAGCTGGGAGTGTTGTTCATTTGCATTGCATTGTTGTAGACACAGAATAATATACTTTTCAACTATAAATTTTAAAGGCCTCATGATTCAGGTCACCAAAGGCTTGGTAATTAGTTTATGACTTGAATAAATTGGGCATAGTAAGGTCTGGTTTTAAATACCACAGCCTTGCAAGCACAAATTGGAGGGTATCTGGGGACAATGCATGGAGATAGGCAGCATTTCAAAGAGTTCGACAAAGGTATACTTGCTAATTTAGTAGCATCACCTTTTTTCTTGCTTTTAAAGAAAGATAACACTATGTTAAATGACGTGGCAGAGCTGGAGTTGACAGGTGCATCTAGCTAGGTTGCTTTCAGACGATCTTGTTAGTGCCACAGTTTCTATCCCACTTTGCTGGTTGTGTTTAAAGATGCCATACAAAATTTCCCCGAGTTAACATAGTTACCTGGGGTCTTAATGACATGGCTGTTGCCAGAGGTATGTAGTAACACACTACATTTTCTCCATTACGTTTACTTAAAAAACATTTTGAACAAATTGTACTTTGTTTTAAAAGGGGATATACTCTATATACTCTTACTCAAGTTCATTTGATGTACTTTTTAATCTGTTATATCGATCTACATTCTCCCGTTTCACCACAACCTGGGCTGGCAAGTGTGGGTGGGTTAGTGAAATCCCTAAAGCTGACCACTGAATACCAGCACTTTGCTTCAGTAAATTAGACAAGATAACAGTAGACTGATATAACAAATAATGAACAGGTAAGATTTCTCATGTGGGACAAAAGGTATTATATGTATGGAAAGTAGCTAACAACAGCCTATATCCTTTTAACTTGCTTGTGAACCATTTCTGAGAGAAACATCCTTAAAACAGATTTGAATTCAGCATAAAACAAACTATTAGGTTCACCTAATTTAGTATGTGGGACAAAAAAGTAAATATTTTGTTGCCCAGTGTTATTAAAAGAGATCTAAGAGCTACTTGAATCTTTTTAACAGATAAAGTCTTACTTTTACTTAAGTAATCATTTAAATTACTACTATACTTAAGTAATTATTATGTTAAAGTAACAATACTTGGGTCAAGTTTTGGCTACTCCACTAACCTCTGGCTGTGATACACTTTTGTCTAAATACCACAAGGATCAAGCACCACAACACCCTTCTGTTCAGAACAGCCTGCTCCTCCACCTCCTTCTTCTGCAGGCGGAGCAAACTTGAGTATGGCTTCACGCTACCATAGCAACTGTTGAGTGTGAGCTCTGGGAGAAACATGGATGCCAGAGAAACATAGTGGTGCAACCAGAGAATTTCTAGAGAGGAGGCCTGCCACTCTATAATGTCTTCTGGGTCTGTCAGGCACTAGACATGCCTGCGAGAGAGTCTAATATCGATAGTCCTTGATTACCTGAGTGGAACTGTAACTTCAGCTGCTGACTTGCTACAGGGTGGGGGTGAAATGGCCCCTTGACTCACAGCAAGTCATAAACCTCTTTTGAATCTTTACAAAATCATCTGCACGAAACACTCTGGAGACATTTACACCCGTTGTCTCAATTTATTCTCATGTTATTCACATACTGATAAGATGAAGTTCACCTTACAGACAGTCAGCTAACAGACTAATGTTATTAATATTATTTTGGATCCTGCAGCACGTAATACGAATGACTTACTGTTAGTGTTAGGTAGTGCTAAGTGGCCAAAGAAATGCATAGTATAATTATTTTTAAAATACCTTCATTTCCCCTGTTTGTTTTTTTCCATGGAAAGTTGGTATTCATCCCTATTCTTAGTAAAAGGTTTGTTGGCAGTCCTGTGTTGTACTGACTCAGGTTTGCCTGCTTGTATATGCAACCAACAACAGAGCAGTTCCCATGCTTAGCTCTTAGATTTGACATAATGCTAGCGGGCACAAAGGTAGTTCTCAAGCCTTAGGTAGAGATCCTCATACAGGCGCGGTATAATTCTAATGAGCCTGCATCTGACATAGAAAAGGGAGTCAAATCTCAATGGCTTGTTGAATCCCATGTTTTCTGACCTAGGCAGCCCACAAAAAACTGACTGGGTTGTCGCATTTCACAATTTTTGGGTTGGAAGTGACTCCAGATATCCAAATGTATGTGCACAGGCAGTGAAAAAGTGCATTTTTTATAATATTTCCTCTTTTTTATGTGAAATGTTGCTTGAAAATTGTTGAACCCAGCCTGTCCTCTAATGGTATGGTAGAGTAGCAGTGATGTTGACTTCACAACAGGTGTTTTGATGTTTTTCTGAAATTTCCTTTCAGTTATGCAATATGGATACTTCATTATATAACCACACACAGTAATACATTATGTGGACTGTGTATCATATCCATGCATATAACTCCAAGAGCGTATCCAACTCCCCAACCATCCAGATATACCACTCATGGCCCATTGCATTCCTACTTGAATGAAGCGCCATATCTTGGCTAGTTGCAGTCTTTCTTCACCCCACTGAATGTCTGTTGCATAGTCATGATTCTCCGCTGACAAGCAGCACCTGGTGTCTCTCACTGAAAATGACTAAATAAAAGACAACACCCTCAAACTCATCCCTTCAGAGTGTCAGCTTGTCAGCTCTCGAGTCTGGCAGAGATCTACCCAAAGTGACAAGGTCTGGGTGAGCAGAGGAAAGTGGGCTCTATTGAATTAGTGTGTCAGATATGCTGATCCACTGTCCTCCTTCATAGGCTATATAAGGCTGCCTAATTCGGTTTTCCCCCCAAAAGTCTACATTATGACAAAATGTAGTTATTATTAATGAAACTGCCTTGTAAAGAATAGATAAGAAGAGAATTTATTGCCTGTTTAGTTTCTGCAGTGATGACTACAAATGAGATTCTGGTCTGCTGCTTCATATTTGGAGTCACTTGCTGAAGAGCCTCCATGCATTTTAAGGCTGCAAAACAGATCAAAGTCTTTCATTTAGCAACACAAGAAGCACTAGCTTTGGATGATAAAATATCTATGTTCAGACCTCTGTGTAAAGATGTCTGTATTCAGTAGGAGAAGCCATTGTCCCCTTGAGAAGAGGCAAGTGTTAAATCGTTTTTTATGTGAGATCATTTTAATGAGTATATCTTGCCAACACTACAACAAACAAACAAACAAACAAACAAACAAAAAAAATGCAAGAAATATAAATCCTTTTCACAACCAATCCGAGCAATCAGACTTTCTACTTAAACTTGGTTATTATTACAACTATGGCTGGGAATCTCAGGGAATATACATACTGTCAAGTACCACTGTGTAAGATAAACAAAGTCCTTAGCGGGCTTGTTTGTTTAAAAAAAAAGAAGAAAGACATTTCATCAAGGCTCTTTATGACCAGTGAATCTGAACCAAATGAAATAAATGTGTTGTGTGAGCTCCTGGTGATGAGACCATCATCCAGCTGATGTTTCAAGCTTCCCGTCTTGCCCGGGTGGTGCAGAGTTAATTCCCTCTGCGATTAAGAAGCTTCCTACTTTCTATTCCAGACCAGATTGAAGAAATGAAATGAGGAGTTCAATTGCCTCCTCTTGATTATGAAAATAGTTTTCTCATCTCCATATCACAGGGGCTTAGCTCACTGTACACATGCTTCATCAACACCATGTTAATTCCTCACAGAGAGAGAGTAGGCTGAATAATGGAGAATGTAAACACTTCAATCAATCGACTTTGGCCTTAGAAAATAATATCGTATATTACATTCTGGTCCTGAGCAGCCATCATGATTCTGCCTCATTAAGAACAGTGTCTCATTTGCGAAGCACGCTTTAGGGTCCATAAATAATCTTGATGGTTTAAGTATGTTCATGTAATAGCTTTGCAACCCATGATTCATATTAAGAATATGACCAAAAAGTAGTAACAATATTTTGTCATCCTTCATCCCTTGTCATCCCTATACGCAAGTAATATATAAAGCAAATATTAATCAGTCTGACTATATTTAAAGCATGCAACATATTCATAAAAAATTAACTGTCCTTTTTGTATATGTTTATTCATTCCTCATACCTAGTAAAGGTCTGCATTATCTACTTTTGCCATCATGCTGGTGCCTTATGATCTTGTTTTTTTTAATGTTTTTTCTACAAAGGTTTTGTCAATTTTCTCTCGTTTCTCTCATGTATACATTAAAGCATCTTCAAGATTCTTCTTGTAATAAAAAAAGCTTTATATAAACAGAATTTATATGTATAAAGTTCCCTGGTAACAATTTCAAACCCCTCCTAGGTGAATGTGGTGCTTGACATTTGTGTACATAGGTGCTATATGCTACCAACAGTTTTATACCATGCTGCTGTCGAAGCACTTTTATTATGTGCAGCTAGCAAAAATAAAGTCATTTTCATGGACAGTTACCCCAGACTAACATGCACATACAGCAAATCCAATCTGCAGCTTTCATACACATTATATGATCACTTTCTCCGTGTGTTGCTCTCCCATGGGAAAAAAAGAGAGGGCCAACCAGTCAACCATATCTTTATTTTATTCATACTAGCAGAAAATGCACTACCTTTGAGGTGTAGGTCAGAGAGATGGTCAACACCCAAAAGGCAATGAAACAATAGTGGCAAGTGGAAAGGAAATAATTAACTATAAGCTAACTGTGACTTAAAATATGGATAAAGGGAAACTTTTCTATGTTAGCAACCTAACACACATTCAATCTGACAGCAAGAACAGCACGCCCATCAGATACTGGAGATATAATCATATTTTCACTAAGCTGTCTCTGCATCAGGTTTTAAACTAGACAGCTTTCAAGACACTGAAATGGGCACAGGATGAGGGTAGACAAGCTCAACTCCTAACTACAAAGGATCCCACATTTGTGATCTCATATATCAGAAAGACTTTGTGTATGTTAAATCCTTTTGCTGTCAAGGAAGCATTCTATCAGCTATATATATATATATATAGATACAGAGTTGCAAAGCCTAAACTTACAATTGATTAGTGCACCTTCATGGTATATTTGGCAAGGAAATTCCATAGTGGCAATGGCATGCCCCACAGCAATTGTGGGACTCCCAGGTGAACCACTAGAACAGAGAAAATTAATTCAGTGCAGTTTTGATCAGATGCCTTAAGACATATAACCTACATGTAGAATGTGTTGAATACCGCAATTCTCTCCTGTAACTCCAGCAATTATTGATGGAATCACTCACCTGTCATTCTGTCAGTAAGATTACATACCCTGGTCACATATTTGCCTCTTGCAGCTGAATACATCTCATATTTGATATTTCTCTCCATAGAATGTCTGGCTATGGCAATCTGGTATTCAGCCACCCCTGAGCAAATTGTTCAGTAACTCTTTATTTTGACTGTTTCTTTGTAGATGATTAATAAAATCTGAACAGACTGCCAGTGGAATATCAACAAAATATCAGTTAAGTGGCAATAGTGAAGTGTCTAATACAGTCAATGTAAATATCTTTATAGTTACAGTGTGTAGATGGACAAAAGTCATTTATGTTTAAAATACTTACATTTAGATATATTACTTTAAGTAGAAATATTGTGAATACATTACTTACACTAAGTAGATATATTCTTAACACATTATTTATTTTAAATAGATATGTTGATACATTGCTTACATTAACTATACATATTGTTAACATGGTATTAACATCACCCATAGATTTATTGTTGGTGTCATAAGTATATTTTTAATGTTTTACATTAAGCAGATATGCTGTTGAGGTGCTGCTAACATTAAGCAGATAAAGAGTCAAACCATCACCTTAATGACACATTGCTGATGTGTTGCTAAATGTCTTACTCATTTCTTTTGACACACAGCAGCTTAGTAAATAAACATCTATTGAATGGTACACATAAGAATAATGAATACATTATGAATACATTAAAGCCAATATCTTGTACATAACATGATGACTGTCTTCAGATGACATGTACTATATTCAGTGGCTTCTCAGATTAAGGGTTTTTCAGCTCCATGTGCTTTTTGAATGAGGCACAATACAGGGCAGTCAGTCAAAACAGAGCTCATTTGTGTGAGCACTACGTGGACAGAATTAAGGTTGAAGACTGATTTCTTTAAGGTGTAATGCATGGGTTGAATTGTAGGCTAGTCTCTGTCAAGTCCAGCATTAATCTTACACTAAACCCACCTCTGAGCACACAAGTCTTGTGCTATTGTCACTTAACACAAATATGAATGATAACCTTGTACATCTCCTCTTCCTAATTACTGTTATTAGTTTTTTTTTTATCACCTTTAAAATTAGCTCCTTTGTTTTGGTACTTGTAAAACCTGTATAAACCTCATTTTAGTACAGTTTCCATGTATTAGAACAATGGCACTTAAGGAGCTTGAGGTTTTTACTGTTTTCATATGCAGTAACAAAGTCAATTCCAATTTATCATTTGATAAATGTGTTTTATTTAAGTGCGCTTAGACTATATTTAAACCATTGCTTGATGATACGTATATGGTGTGTCTTTTTGTGCTAAATGCCACGCAACAAGAGTAGTCAGTGTTCAAAATGCATTCTTGAAACATAGCTTTTGTTCTGAATCAAACTGTTTTAATACAATAGCAAGCACGAATCAGTTTTCCTAAATGCTTGTCATGTTTTATATAAGTAGATTGCTTTAAATTGCTGAAAAATGCATTTGCTAAAAATAGCCTTTTTTTTTTTACACAAGTTGTTCATTTAAATTAATTGGATGAAGTATTTCAATTTCTGATGCTAATTATTATTATATGATATTGCATCTCTCAATAGGAAAAGTAAACAACAAAATTATTTACCTTCTTCTTTTGTGGCAGAAGTTGCCTTCATCAATATGAACAGCAGTTTTGATGCCACCAACCTTTAAAATAGTAGCACAGAAATGATGTGCTTCTTCAAAATAGTAGCACAGCAATGATGTGCATTTCCACTATACTGGTTGACCACTGGCAAACCACTGAAAGGAGTAAAGTGCCATAAACAGACTATGTGAAAAAGCTCTACACTCTGCCTGAAGTTTGGAGCACCCCACCAAGTCCTGCAGTGCTGTCAGATGGATGTCACAAGGCAGGTGTGTCTAATAAAGTGACCAATAAATGTATAATATTGTAAAATTGACCAAAAATGTATAATATTGTAAATAATACTCGTTTAAGCTGCAATACGTTTATTATGAACCTATACGCTAAAAGTGTATTTCCACAATAGATGTAAGTTTACTTACTATATGTAACCATCTTTGCACTGATAAGGGACCAGCTTCGTTCTTTTTTGCATTTACTGAATTTCATTTTTTCCTTTTTAAAAGTCGTTTGCTTTGGGTCCGTTGGTTTTACATTTCTTATCCTAAAATAAAACAAAACAAAACCAAAAACGACGATACAGGGACCCCTCTGCGCATGTCCTTTAGCGACGTGAAGGCAAGCACACGAAGTGGCACTCTGTAACTGTACATAGCAGCCGGGAAAACGGAAAGCGTTAACCACACAAAGGCAGGTCACTTTGCTAATGGAAAACAATAGCTTATTTTCTCCTGCCCCTAAAGGAAATGAATAGTTTTGCAGCATTGCCATATCTAACTAGCTGGCTAATGCTACTGTCAACCGTTTAGTGAAGGCAGGGGGCAGATTTCTAGCTAGCCAGCTGTTTTGATATTTGGAGAGTTTAAGGTTTAATTTGTTTTTAGGGAGGTTTTTCCAAGGCTTGGACAGTCCTAGCTGGCTAGAATAACGCTTTCTTAACTGGATAGCTAAACCAGCTGTCGCCAACCTTTTCATTGCTAAGAGTAAGATCATATTTTGAAATCTGAACAAATTAGACATGGGACTTGATCGATCTTAACTATCAGTGAGATTGCTGTAGCTAGCTATCTTTTTTTTTTTTGCTATCAGTGTGATTTTGACTTGATTTTAATTATTTCCTGTGGATAACAACATTTATTGCTCTCTAATATCTAATATGGGACATTGAGCTATATATGTGTCAACCCCCCAAAAGTTAATTTAAATAACATAAATATCTGCTGGTTCGATGAAAAGTGGGATATTTCTATGTTATTTTCTCTGAAACACATTGACTTTAGTTAGGACTTTTGTCAATAAATGATCAATAATTACTAAGTGATTAATAATTACACTTTAATGTAAAAGTGAAACATCTCCACAAAGTGATTTACGGTTATTTAAGCAAAAATTAATTAATTGTGCAACTATGAACCCCCATCAAGCAGGTTTTTAGTAGAGCCAACTTCGACAGCAATTACAGAATTACTAGACACTGCAGTTTTCTCCTCTGTTATTTGCAGAATTGCTAAACCTTTTATTATTTACCAGATGTCCATGTGCAACACACTCTAAGGCTGGGACACTCCTTATGATGTGGAAGAGAGCAGGTTATGCAGCTTCTCTTTTACAATTTATTTTAGAAGGAAATCTTTTAGAATTCATTTATCCTGACTACAGAAACAACTATTCACTATGTCAGTGTAATTCCGATCTTGTTGATTAGATTTTAACCAAGACTATAATAATGAAATCTACAATTTACTTTTACATCACCATATTGGATATTGCTTTGTAAAAACAGTGAATACACTACATGCAAATGCAACATGTATTCAGATTCTGCTGACAGCCTGTTGAGAGTTTATTCATTATTTACAAATGAACACTTAAAATCATACATGACTTTTGTCCATCTACAGACTGTATAAAGATATTCACTTGAAAGTATTAGATGATTCACTACAGCCACTTCACTAATATGTTCACTAATAAGTCTTGACAGTTTAATAATCATCTTCAAAGTAACTCAAAAAAGTGTTACCGATTGTTTTAATTAATATGTTCTCATTCTGAGATCACGTCGGACTGGAAGGCAATGAAATTTATTAGATTTTAGTTCCCATGCTATGGAACCAACTGTAGACACCAAGTGTTCACCAAAAGCTTCAGTGTCTGTAGGCACTCGTTCCAACCTTGCACAATGCCACCTGGTTACACTAGCTCTCCACCTTAACAAAGGAAACCTAATTAGTGAAATCAGGTGTTATGGTGCACAGATGGAACAAATTGCTGCAGACACAGAGGGCTGCCACGGATTCACCTGAGTACTCCTGTTCCTTCCCTCAGTTTCTGGGGAATAGTGTTGCATGGATCTAGTGCACCGCAGAAATAGTCAAGCTTTGCTGAGAAGTGTTAGTTTTAAATACAAGTACTTTTATTCAAACAAACTAATGCAAATTCTACATAGTCAGGTTTACTGGCACCCTTAATTGAGATCAACAAAAGAAGCAATGTATACAGCAGAGATAAGGAGTCATTTGTTACCTTTAATCATATTTGCAGATTAAATGTAATTTTAATAACTGGCCAAACTACACAAGGGGGGAATTTAGTGCTAGTTGGTGACCCTTTGTTTCAACTGCCCTCCTGCCTTTTGTTTGCCTGCGTTTGCTTATGCAGACTTGAAATTAAAGACCATATTTTTACTGTAAGTAGTTCGCAATGTCTAGTGAACTGGCTCCTTCTGGCAAAAACATGTTTCTCCTTGGTTTCAATACATATAGTCATATTACCTGTAAAGCTAGCCAGTTCCATTTCTAATTGAAAGACTTTAACTGGAACTATTTTAAACCAATGTACAGCCACTGTTTTACAATATTAACAAAAGATGAAGAACATTTGTTTTTTTTTTCAGTTAATCTTCTCTTGGTTTTCTGAATAGCTTGAAAATCCCCCCCTTTAGAGTTCTTCTAGCCAATATGGGCATCTGCTAAGTCACGCAGGCAGAATCCTGCAGCTAGCACCTTTCTCTCAGAGTGTGTTGATCTGCTTTGTGATGCTGTGTGTGTAACATTTCAAAAGGGTGCTGAAGCTGGTTTCACAGGCAGCATGTGGCGGGAATAGTGACAGTCTCTAATATGGCAGAAATACCTCCAGCAGTGAGAACATTTGGAGTATAAGGATTAAACTTTATGAAAAAATGCACTGTTATAAAACTGTCTCAGAGTTAAATGACTACATTTACACACAGAGTGAAACATCTTCTCAATGATGCCTTTAATAGACCCATTGTCAGAATGCTGGATATCTACCTTAAAACACACTACCTTAAAGCAATCAAACAAAAATATTTATTTACTTTTTTGCTTATTTGTTTTTTTGTTTATGAACCCCTCACTATTTTTTTCTTATTCAATAAGTTCATTATTTGTGTGTGTGTGTGTGTGTGTGTGTGTGTGTGTGTGTGTGTGTATATATATATATATATATATATGGAGAAATAAGAAACATTCTACAGCATCTTTTAGTTTCTCCTTTTTCCTACTCCTTTAATTTATGTAGTGATATATAATTTATTAATATTTATTCACACATGGATGGGTATTAGTGTGAATGTAACGGCTGCCCGAGTGCCGCAGGGCGTGGAACAGCACACACAAACTCCCTCGATTTAGTGAGACGTTTAATGAGACAAAACATTGATAACAGCGTTGACAGGACCAACGACAGCTAACGCTAACAATGGCGACACATATACAATAACACTAACGACAACAGTAACAACGAGCAACGACGAGGCCCACACAAGCGGGGGTTTAAATAGACAAACACTTAACATCAACCTCTGCACAGGTGTGTGTCATCACGGAGGGCGTGGCTACAAATAACGGTGAAGCCCCCACGCAGCAGGCTGTACCACGTGACCCGTGGGAGGGAGGGAGGGCGGGGCGTTGGGTGGGGGGAAGGTTCCGTGACAGTGAATATCAAAGCCTGGGGAACTTTATTACATCTAATGAGCTGATAGTAAACAGTGAATAATTTTTCAGAATTAGTTTTGCTTTTCAGTGGGATTCCGAAGCAGAAAAGACACTGATTACGTTACTGGAATTATTCCATCATACATATTTATTCTTTGTGTTTATCATTCTGCGCACCACGTATGTTCATCTGCAACTGACTCCTGAACCGATACTGGTGTTCACCAGTAGGAGGTGCAGTTACACAAGTAGGTATCTCCATGTTTAACCCGTTTGAAAAAAGTTCATTGCCCTTAAAAATGTATATGTAACTAGGGGACTGTAACAGTGACATTTAAACTTTTCCATTTGCAGTTAGTCTGATAAAGAAACTATACTATCACTGGCCAAGAAAAAAGATAACAAAACGTATTCCAGTCATTCACCTAGTATGCGTTAGATACTGTACTATATTGTAAATCCCCTATTATTTAGATTCTGTATACTACAGTGAGTCACCTACTATACATTAGACTACACTACAGTCATTCCCATAGTATTTAGATACTGTACACTATACTGCATGCCCTAGTATTTAGTTACTGCACACTACATTGATGTACCCAGTATACTTTAGATGTGGTACAGTACATTGATGCCCTAGTATTTATAAAATGTACACTATAGTGATTCACATAGTATTTAGATGCTGTGCACTATAGTGATTCAGCTAGCATTTAAATACTGTACATTGCAACGATTCACCTACTATGCTTTACATACTGTACACTTTCAGCTTTCATGTCTCATATGTTTAGTAACACAAAGCCTTTACAGTGTGAGGCAAACAATACTGACACAAACACGGGTTATTCACTGCCTTGGGGGTTGAAATCTACAATGCTAAGGGCTCTTCAATGCCAAGGGTAAGTATGACTCCCTCGAACTGCAGTGAGTGCTTATGAATACACAGCCTCTGCCCTGCCTGAGTCCACATTTTCCTCCTCCCCTCTCACGTTCTCAAGAGCTTCCATTACATTATTAGTAGTAGCAGCAGTAGTAGTATGATGATGATTATTAATAACAATAAAACTAATAATAATCTTTGTCATCTTTGCCATCATCATGAAAGAACCTCAAGGCACGATGTTAATTTTACATAATGACAGAGTTCATTACTTTGTCAAAACAGTAAGTCTAATCTAGAAGTAGTCATAGAGGGTATAAATAGGTATGTTGATTTTGACAATAACATTTTCAATATCAAAATCAATACGTGAGCGGTAACTAAATTTCGTGCTTGGGAAAATGGGTGTTATATAATCAAAATATGGCACTGCAAAGGTCAAGTAATTACAGATGAATTTATGCATTTCACTGCAGCCACCTCCTCCAGTATCACTCAATTGAGAAATAAAAAATTAATTACATAAAGTTTCACGCAATGTAAATAATGCTACCAGTGAATAAAATGCTTATCATCGTTATTCAGTAACTTCTCGTAAACATGACAGTGGCACGCTGCATCCTAACTAATCATCTATCAAAAATTCCTTGTCCCATATATGTTTAGCAAGATCTAGTCCTTAGAAATACAGGATGCTGAAAGGATGACTGTGCAGACTCTGTCCAGAAGACCAAGAGAGGAACAGTTTTAGGACAGCATTCTATCAAAGACAGCCAATGTTCTGGCATCAAAGGGCTGATCACCCACTGCCCTGCACTCTAGACATGTAAAAGCCTCTCACACCTGCCCTGGACAAACAGCAGCTGCTGCTTTTCGTGCTGGAGACGGAGGTAGATCTTCATCTAGCTCACACCCCAGCACGTCTGCGTGACGACTGGGCTTGAACGAGGCCCACATCGCAGGGACACCAGGCAGCCAGCGCCATGCTCGGGCTCCATGTGCCATATCACTGAGTGATGTCCACGTAACCTCGGCGATAGAGTGCCTGCCCATGCATTATGCATGCTTGGTGGGCCCCGCGGTGAGCAGGGAGCTGCCGGCAGTGCAGAGGTGAGCAGCCCAGGGGAATCAGGCAGACGGCCACTGACAGTGGACTCTGTTCATTAAGACAGGCAGCAGGTGCCTGACCGGTTCGGAGTGTTAAGCGTTAGAATTCAGCAGCGATGAAGCACAGGAAAAGATTGAGGTGGGGTCAGGGGTTGGGGGCGGCGGTGGGATTGGGGGGATTGGAGGAGTGGGTGGGAGATGCGTGACAGTGCCTATTATGTGCAGCACAGTGACTGCTGATCACTTTCTTTTGTCTTGGTGAACAAAGCTCCCTATGAATGGAAACTTTTCAGCCCCCATCTGCGTTCAATTAAAGCATCAATGTAACAAGTAAGGAACAACAGATTCACACTTTCAGATGTGTTAATGCACAAATACACTCCACCTGAATTTTACAAATGCCCTACACTTTCTTGTATAGACTTTTGTTAAAGAATCACATATGTTAACATAGCCTTTTTAGAATGTCTAATTTAAATTACAAAGTATGTTGATTACCACATTTAGTTCGCTATAGTTACAGAAAAGGAAAGTATAACATCAGTGTCTCTATGGGCATTTTGTTTTGTTCTTAGGATAATTAGACCAGTGCCTCTCTGGTAAGCAGGAACAGGGGAGCCAATTAAACCATGTTCAATTGAACATGTACCATAAAATTAGCTCTCGCGTTACAGCTGCAACAATAATTCAGCACAGCATTTGAGCACAACAACAGTGCAACATAAACTACACATGCAGCATAAATGCACCTTTATTTTTGTGCTGGAAAAAGGACACATAATTCCTAAAAACACATTGACAGGACGACCAGGATGTGTATTCTTCAAGGTTGGGTGCCAGAGAAGGTGCCTAACCCTGTTCTCATGGCCCCCTGCATATGTGTGTCCAACAAAATAAGGGAGGTTTCTCTTGGGTGAGCAGATGTGGGGGTTGGCTAGGGAAAGGTAATTCTGCTAACACCTTGGACTCTGCAGAGACAGAAAGAACATGTGCTGGGCAGATAAAGGCCACAGGTACGGGCTCCGTCTCTCAAAACCCCAGTTTTGGCATTTACTATATCGATTAGGATCCCAAGCAGCCACAGTCTGCTGTGATAAGAGCAAAATGGCCAGGTCTTCGGAAATGGTGGGGCTGGGGCTCGGGGTGGGGCTGGGGGTGGGTGAGTAATGAGCTTATAGAAAACATAGAAATATTCCCTTTGGCTTGACGTCTCATCTAAGCGGATAAATTGCTGCCTTGATGTCACCCAGCCCCACTCAGCTCTGGGGTTTTATTAGCCTCTAATAGGCACGTCATTTGAAAGTGACAAATCCGACAGCTTTTTCTTCTTTCTTTTTCTCTCCCTTTTTTTATACAGCGTGAATAAGGCTTTCATTTGATAGTCCTTCTTCTGTTTTCAAACAAAGATGAGAGGAGAAAAAAAGCAGCTTGGTTTCATGCTGTTTTCACCGTATAATGTGAGCTGGAGAGGTGCGGCATTGCCAACGACTACAGAGGAAAGGCAAAGCACAAATAACGCATGACACGTTCACAGAGGTGTACTGCCCCTCCAGACATTCACTCCTCTGTAGCATCCAGGAATCTCCAATTTGACTCTGTTGGAAAGAATCTCCAAACATTCATGGCACCGGAGCGTCCGCGTTTATTAGAACTAGGACGTGCGTATTTTTCACTTTATTGCTAATACAGAAAATTGCTTGTATCTCATGTCAGTCGACTCTCACTGACTCTCAGCAATGACACTTGTGGATTTTGAAGATTTACAGACTCAGTAATGTGGGTATGGAACACGCACCACTGAACTGGAATCAACCATCTCATTTTGGTTAGGGGGAGCCTGGCTCAAATGTAAGTTTGTTATTTTTTTCTAGTGAATTAAATAACTACAGTAGTGTGAAGAGATGGAACTTCAATTTTTCTCCTGTCAGTGAAACTTTTTCCAACATACAGAGTGTGCATCACCAACCAAGTCTGATTCCCATGAGATCTGCAACATAACAGTTATCTTTCTGTGGTAGAATGTCAGGTTCTACCAAACATTTTATTGCGCTGACGCTGGAGGAAACAAGGCCAAAATTTGGTTCAATAGTGAAATTGTTTCAGATTCACGCACCAACAGAATACTTGCAAAAGCAGAGCAACAGAACTATTAACAGAACAGTTAACAGAACTAATTTAACAAGCACAGACATTAACCCTAAATAAGGCCTTGTTCAGGGCTTTTTACACAAACTATGAAAACCCTACACTCACTTTCAGGAAGCTTGGATCCTTGTACACGTAAACAAAATTAATGTTTGGGATAGAGATACACCTTGTTTGTTCTTATTTACGGTAGCTGGCATCGCTGGTGTATGATTAACTTCGCAATGAGGTACAGGCACATGCGGAGTTGTGCGAAAAGCGAGTGTAAAGTTGTTCTGAGCAAAACTTGGCGAGATGACTGGCTACCTAGGGACTTCTCAGGGATCAATATAGCAGGAGTGACACTAGAAGACTTGATTAAAAGTGACTGCTACATCTGGCAGCCTTGGCCATTACTTTCCCACTACCATTCCCTGGGGTGAGGGAGCATAAAGTAACAGGGCCTAGTCAGACCTCCATTACCCCCCTCCCTGGCCTTCCAGGTAGCTCAAAGAAATGCCGCAGGAACAGCTATGTACACAGCTGGACCAGGTTGGTGTGTGCATGTTTGTATGTGTGGCAGGGTGTGATTTACCTCAGCATGTACGGATCACCAAGATAATAATAATGCCTCTGGTCAGTACTGCAGGTGTCATCGACCAGCACCACTGTGTATTAACATTTGCTTTGTGAAATATCTCCTATTCCTCTTGGCTTAGTAGTAACACCTCATGTTAAGAGGGTCATTAACGTTAATATTGTTACTCTCCTTACTTGGAAAATACACCATGTGTGCTTGTGACAGCTTTATAATGAGCACTTCCAAAATGCAAACGGAAGGTGTGAGGGACAGACAGGACCCATGGATCGCTTCGGCACATGTAACATGGAACACACCGGTCAGTAAATGTGGTACTATGAAATCACGTTCATCGCGTCAAATGACCTCCGTTAACATCACAGGAAAAACAAAAAGGCAAATGATTGTAGGCCAAAAGGAATGGCAGTTTTCAAAGAGAATTAAAAGCTTAAAGTTGATTTTCAGACCCCCATTAAACCTCTTGCACTCAATTACACTGTCAAAGGGGATTCTCATTCGAAAACCCCTTTTAGTCTGGGGTCATCCAAATGATTCAAAGCACGCAAAATCCCAATTAGCCTCGACCTCAGAGCCAGCGTTCCAGAAAGCCTCTTCCCAATACTCCATTTGTCCTGCAATTCCCTGCTATCAAAGTGTTTGGCTCTGCAGCAGAAAGGTTCTGGCTCCCTCCAACTCGAGTGGTGGGAAGAGGACACTCGTCAGTCTGTCTCTGAGACATGCCGTACCCATTTAATAATCCTAAAATAACATAAGATCTGTGTATTTACAGATCCTTGTGCCAATACAGTGCAGTATTTATTGGGCTATTCCTTTGAACACCATAGGTACGTACTGTTTAAAGCAATACCACATGTCGATAGTACTCTGAAATGTATTCAGATTGAACTGATCCTTTCTAGTCCTATTCCAGATCCTAGCATCAGCAGTGTCATGATCAGTCCTTCCCAGCCGCCGTGTTCCATGTTTTCCCTGTCTTGTGTTTTTTTAGTTTCGTTTTGTCCACCCCTTGTTTGATTTTCAACACCTGTCCCTCGTTTATTTGATTGTATTTATGCCCTGCCTTGTGCCCTTAGCTTCAACCGTTCTTTGTGGTTTGTACTCCGTGCCTTTGTGTTTCTTAGCCCCGAGTTTTCCTAGCGTCTTTTGTTATAGCCTGCCTTCGTGTGTTTTTGTTTGTTAATCATGTATCCCCATACTCTCTGTATTGGTAGTTTGACTCTGGACCGTTATACCGACTCTGATTCTCTATCTGCCCTGAATAAATCTCGCTCTTCTCCACACATGCGTCCGCCTCCTTACCGCTCACCGTTACAAGGAGAGAAACAGTGGTGGTGGTGGTGGCAGATTTTGGCTCTTCTTGACTTTGATCTTGTTTGAGCCTTTCCAAAAAATATTAAAATCCAGTCTCTGCCCCTGGAGGTCATGCAGTGGTCTGGAGTTGTGGGATTTGGATGGGTGGGTGCATGTGTGGGGGTGGGGGTGGGGTCAGCACACTTTTACTGTTTGTGTTGCAGCATGTTGATGGCAGTGGTGCACTTGCTTGGGCACCCTCTACATATGAATACTGACAGCACATAAAAACCCCAAATGGATTAAAAGGACACTAAAATACAACTGTATAATTTATCTGAGCCTGCTAAAGCTCAGGAACCGTAAATGGAACACAGGGTTAGACGCTGTGACCTTTCTGTGCCGCACCTCATCCTGTTGTTGACTCCGTTACCTATCAGATGATAGCACAGAGTCCATTGTGTTCTGACACAGGACTTCATTTGGCCCCAGTGTGCATTCCACACATCTCTGCACATCATCGCCTGCAAGGACTGTGGGTAGTGGCAGCCAGCGCTGGAGGGCTGTGATGAAGGTTGGCTCGCGCACCGGCCCAGGTACATAATACCCTTTAGAACGCTGGTGACAAGCTGCAGACTCAGCTGCTGCAGGTCATCAAAATGATTCAAAGCGCAAGCGATTCCATTTAACCTCGACCCCAGAGCCAGCGTTCCAGAAACCCACTTCCTGCCGCTCCCACCACCCTGCCAATCTCCCACTACTTAAGCGCTTGGTTCAGCTTCCTCTAACTCCAGAGTTGGAATGTTGACACTCATCAGTCCATCTGAGACAAAAGCTGCACTAAAAGAAAAAAAAAAAAAAACTTCAGTAAATATTGTGAAAATAACTGCATTTATGCTCAGGGAGCATTTGACAGAAAAGGACATGGGAAAGCTGTTTTAATTTGAACGTTCTGTTGCAAAATGGATTAATCACTGTATAAGAGAGCTGGTGCAGTGCATTCTCTTTGCTGTTTGCCTCCAGCAGTGCTCAATCATGTAGACGTTAATTAGCATCAGTCTAACAAATGCCTGCGCTGCCGGAGAAAGCATGCAGGTGATACAGTACAGTCAAATGAAGCAGAGCTTTCATATCCCAGCCAGCCCCACAGAGAGTCTAGGTGGCATGGAACACGGAGATGAATGATAGGCAGTGAAGACATTCTCTTTGTTTTCATGAGAAACAATCACATAGAAAATTAAGTTTTCTCTCCACAAAGCTGCATACAGAATGTCTGTGAAATGTGATAGTAGACCACTGAGATGAACTGTTAGCTAAATAATTACAAGACTACCACCACTAGCAACAACAGTAAAAAAAAGGTTTCTGTTATATTTATTGTTATCCGTGTATTTATCTATGTATTTTTTCCATACACAGCCAAGAGCTGAGCAGCATTAAGATTCTTACCTTTTAATGCTTAGCTTTTCCTTGCTGCCGATTCCACCAATGACCACTTTCCAGCGGTACTTCAGTGTGTGCTGTGGACCCAAATCAACATCTGTGTTAGTCACGTTAGCTATGCTGCTGTGTTAGCCAAGTTGGCTATGTTGTTGTGAGACATTTGAAAACACTCCAGCAGTTACTCCAATTTAATTTGAGTTGGGCTAATTTCGGAGCCTTGGTTCTCCTTGGAAAACATTAATTGACTGGTTATTCCTAAAAACTCCTGGGGCCATAGCTGTGCTTTTTCTTCTTCTTTATTATTGTAACTCCACCCCACCAATTTCCTAATAGCTTTGTTGTACTCACAGAGGAGCAGGAAAGACATTTGGACCTGCTATTACTGTCAATTCACAGTGCCACTTGCTAATAGCTAGTGATCTGCAACTCTTTGCATAGTGAAGAAATTTCTCCTTGCACTCAGATGATGTGAAATTAACCCTGGGACCCAGCCTCCATTAGAGAGGTTGATATGTTCTTGTCAGAGTGAAGTGAGGAGCTAATTAAAGTGCCGTTCATCTCAGGGTTGTCACCTCGTGCAAATCAACACAAGGAGTGTAGTCCCTGGCAAACAATGCTTTTCTACCTCAATTGTTTCAGTACAAGTTGCGATGGGTACCACATATAAATCAATTATGTGGCAAAACACATTTTAATTTCCTTTCAGCATAAGCACACAGCAGGATATCTGAAATTTTTAAGACAGAGAATATCTGAATGACTAAATGTATCTGAATGAAAAATCTCACCCAATTCTTAAAAGCAGGGTTTGTCAGCTCTAAAGGTGTACCATCTGTATTTTGATCTTTCTTCCCTGGTCACTCATCATTACCTCAATTTTTTGACGTATTATATTTTGTGTCTTACAGAGGAAGTCCATACTGGATTAGTACTTCCAGTCATCTAAAAAATCTATACATCAAATAAGATTAATGAGGAAGTGTTATGACTGAGATTCAGTGCAACATTATTCTTTGACACGCACTGCAAAACAAGTCAAGCTAGTTATAACTGCACCCATAAATCAGCACTGTCTCTCTAAACCACAATAAACAGCGATGCTTTTGATAGATCTGCTCTTTTGCACAGTTGGAGAGAGACTTATCCCTAATGTATTAGAGCAGTATTTGCATGTACTTGTCAAAAATGGTTTGATTTGGAAAAATTGGCTGGGAACTTGTGGGTAGAGGCCAGATTCAAACATCCTGGGGCAGTGAAGGGACATGTACCGTATTCGATGATGGCAGGTGATAGCTATCTAGCCAAATCGGCCTTGTCTTATTATGGACATTCTGCCATGCTGTAGACATCCAGCTGAGACCTGCCTTCCTTTGACAGATGCAAGCCTAAAGCCATATTCACTCAAACCACATTCATTGCCATGAAGGAACATAAGAATTTTGTTAAGCCTTCACATCGTACAGTATTGTCTTCTGGACCAATCTATATGTTTGTTGCAGAAATCCAAAATGACCCCTGATTAGTATGATTTTGCATGGAATAGAATAAAATGGAAAATAATTGTTTATTAGCCAGTCTTCAGATTAAAACACTGGACTGCATATATGAACATGAACACCCTAGGTAAAGTTGTAATATTACAACATTTATAACTTTAAATGGCAATCATGTATATTTTAACGGCTATGGGTATTTCGTGCACTCTCTTTCACCTTTAGTCAAGTGCGGGTGCAAAAATGTGACTGCGATCCCTTAAGCGGGTTCCCTGCCACGAGGGAGTGTCATGGTGGTCTGTCTAGGGGAGATGGTGGTTGCATGGATGTGTTGCTGGTGCTGTTTTTACAGGTGCCTTGGGAGGTGACAAGCCCGTGACAGGCGAGAGCAGTTGACTCGACACCTGATCCCAGCACTGGTGCAGGGAGCCGCTCCGATCAGTCTGATGTCGAACAGCGATAACACCATGCCCAGCATCAACACACTCAGCCGTCTAAAAATACACAGTCTAATTATGAGAGAAAGACTCTGGTGGGTTGTAGGCAGCTTTTAAAAGGCCTGCTTGCTGAGTGAGGAAATTCTTACCCCCCTCAGAATACAAAGAATTTGTGCGAAATCGAATTTTTCTAGAGAAGCAGGAAGCCACCCCCCACCCCCCCACCCCCATGCAAACACCAGACATGGGATATTAAACCTCCTAAATCAAACTACACGTTTCTCTCCAGGACATATGCCTAATTTCAGATGGATGAGTTTTTATATATAAGTATATATAAGTTTAGGGTAATGAGGAATTGCTTGCCATATACAAAAGCAAAGTTCAAAAGAAATCACATTTTAATAAGCTAATCAAAGTTTTAATGAAGAAGAGACCAATCGGCAGTTGTACACAGAGGAAAGCCAACAGGCAGGTGAAGAGAAAGCATCGCCACATCCTATACATATCTTGGGCTGGAATTAGCACTTTACAGGAGCATGCAGTGCACCTGTTTGAACTGGCTGGGGTCATATTAAATGATGTGTTTGCCAGTGGCAGAGAGTCTAGGTCGCGGGGGAGCAAGTGTCCCAGTTCCCAGCTGTAGTGGTTATCTCTGCCTCGGAATCACTGCATGCCCACAGCAGCCGAATGAGTGAGTCCCGCCTCTGGGAGTACCTCGGAGTGATCGGAAGCAACATGTTCACACAATCTCCATTTAATGCAACAATGCAATCCTACCCTTCAGACATATGTTTGTTCCATCCATTCACATGCTAATATTACAGTCACTCCCTTACATAAGAAATTGGCTCTTCTCAGATAAAATAAATGACAGGGATGTTTGATCATAATCTCTACTGACACATCACATATTAACTATTTGCGTGTGCACCCTGAAGAACCATAAGATTTTTACAAGGTACACTAAGAATAGAATTTGAGGAGTGCGGTTGGGAGGTCCTCTTCAAACATCGTGCCTTCCTTCATACACACTCAGGCCATGCCATTAATATCTTTCATGGGGGAACCAAAGACATGAGTACAACAACAAAAAAAGAAATGTTACTGGCACTTACCCCATGGTTGGGAGGAGGGTTCGTACTGTACAATCAATTGAAGCAAACAGCAGCATGTTGGTTTAATGTTTGATATAGAGTACTCTATATTTCCAAATTATACACAACTATATGATCCACAATGCTTTATTCATCATGGCCCTAGCAAAGACAAAGAATGCTTTACCCTCAGCTTATCTACATGCAGCTATTGGTGATTCCTGTAAATGGGAGCTGTAGTCATCTGTCCTTGTAAAGGTAAATGTTTTTTTCCACTCCTTCCAGTTCTCTCCCTTCAGATTACTTCATGATAAAATGCTCCAATAAAAAAGATCCACCATCCGCAAACAATTTCATTAATTCAGTGTTAATGCGTTCATATATGAGGGAGACTTCCTGATTCTCAGTTTCCTCTGAGTGCAAATCAGCTCCCAGAAGATTTATTAGACACAACCTCTCAAGCAGGAGACTCCAGTTTCTCCTCCTCATCAAATTAGAGAGCTCATTTCCTGTTAACCAATTTAATTAGTAGAAAGATAAAAAAAATTAAGGACTCTCGCCATGTTACGTTTATCACTTCAAAGACAAGCAGCTGACACTGGAAATGGTTAATTTTTTAATAAACGAATTATGAGAGCCCGACTTGGTCCGATTGTTCACATCTAGTGCAAGCACCATTCTCTGTGGTCTTCATATATACAGAGGAATCTCCACTGGGATTTTCCTGCTAACATAGACAGACACAAATGTATTCATTTTGAAACTACGATCATGTAGACAGTGAAGGCAGGGCTTTGGATGTCTAAGGTATCATAAATCAAGAAGGTCTCATAGCATGAATAAGCGCTCTCATTATCTCTGAGCTGCTGTGTGCTGCACATCAAATAGAGACCACACTGGCAGATAGATGAAACAGCACGCACAGTGCTTAAAGAAGCTTTCGTTCTTGTCCAGTTTATCAAATAATAACCCATTAAATGCATTTTGCTATATGTTAGCATTAACATAAGAATATATAAATGGTGAAAATTAATTCAACATTCAACATGAACCGAATATGTTGGCTGCAAATAGTTTTTACATTTCTCACCCGTTTTCTTTCCACACACCAGGACTCAGCCTTGCCATCTTACTGCTTGCAAATTCAACCTCTTTGCCCTTCTTTCCGTCATTACTGAACCAGTTCACAATCAGGGACTTATCCCTTTTGTATATACACTTAGCCGCAAGCCTTCAGGAGTTTTGTGTCCTCCAGTATGCTTTCTTAGTTTGCCTGTTATCAGTCTTGATTTGTTGGCTTTGACTTTAGCTAGGGGTTTGTGGGTTTAATTTATTTATATGTCCCTGTTTACACCCGAGCTTTCAATAATTTTTAAATTATGTTTGTTGGATCGTTGACCAAGAATGTCTCCAGTAAAATCACCTAATATGTATCCTAATTCTTAATATATTGCAGAAGACTTTGCCACACATAGAAGCAGGAGATGATTGTGAGATTCCGGACGAAATCGTTGCTGCTTAGGATCTTGCTAAGGCAGTAGTCAAGCAATGTAAACTACTCAGGGACTATCACTGTAAACGTGCCCAAACTAGAGCAGCTCTGAAGGAAGATACGAAGTCTAGGAGATCAGGTCCAAGAGAGATGGCTTGTAGAGACTATAACCTTTCCCTAGACAGCCCCATTAGTATGGAGGTCCAGTAGGATGCCTACTAGGAGAGCATCTCCATTCTGCATGTTCTCCCTGTCCAAATGGAAGCCTGAACTCATGCATGTGGCCTAGGCCAGGCCTATCAGGATCCAGCTGGGCCAGTGATGCTACGGTGCTGATCCAGGGCATCAATCTGAGAAATCTCTTCAGCAAAACAGAGAGAGAGAGAGAGAGAGAGAGAGAGAGAGAGAGAGAGAGACCCCAGGAACCCTCCTAATTTTTCTAAAGGCTAAACACTTCTTCTCCATCTATCAAAATGTTTTTTTATTGGGATTACTCTCCACGGCTGAGTACTCTAGGTGTTAAAGCCCTTGAAACTATGAGTTCTCTGCATATTTACTTATGAGGTCACTCATAAGTACCCCATTTCTGTATATGCTCTGAATGGTGATTTGTGATTTCATCCATGTGTACTTCACCAACATAAAAAAACCTGAAAATCAAACACACACACACACACACACACACACACACACACACACACACACACACACACACACACACACACACACACACACACAGACACATACACACATATATATATACACATGTACAACATGGCTCCTGCAGAACCGGCAGGAATTGTGCTAGTTCTTTAGACCTCAGTCTCCTTCATTGGATATGCGATAGGCCCAGAGGGGGTGCAAATGGAGGATAAAGAGGTCAATGCAGTCCACTCCTGGCCTGAGGCCAGAGGAGTAACTCATAAGGTTCCTGAGGTTTCCTAACTTGTAGCCCACGTTCATGTAGGGTTTTACTCAGGAGCAGCTTCCCTCAGTTCACTACTCAGCTGGCACGGTCCAACTCTGCAGGTGTTTAGCCACAGTATCTAGCAAAGAACACGCTAGCACTAACGAGCGCGGGAACTGGACTAAAAACTTCAACAATGGAGCAGTGTTTGAAAACATAGACTGAGATAAAGTTGATGAGGAACACAGAGGAACAGTTAACGGTCAAAAGGTTGTTGGTTGTTTCTAAGAGCAGCAGTAGCTAATGCCATATAGGTCATGGATAGCATGCAGATAAGAGAAACAACAGAAGAACAGACTGATAATGGAAAGATCTGAATCTTATTGTATTAAAAAAACAATGACTGCAGTAAAAGCAAAAGCATCCATTTTTTAACAGAAGATCACAGCTACCTATGGATGAAAGTTACTGAGTTCGTCTGACCTGTTGCTCAAAATAGCCATACATATTTACCAGGTAGGAGAAGCAACACGGGACAGGATGCATGGCGTATAGTTGAGATGAAAGCCTCTGTTATGAAAATAGACAATGCATTAAAAATGGAAAAAGTGACAGAGTGGCAAAACCTTGGAAAGACAGAAGGAGAGACTGTAAAGATTAGCGGTATTGCTTTTTCTGTGGAGGTGAGCACAGACCATTGTTATATCCAATGTTTGATTGGGGTTCTCGAGACTGTGGTACAATAAACAAGTTTACGATGGTTTGGGCTGTAGCTGGTCACACATTCCTTGTGGCACAGGCAAAGAAAGGCTAGAATATAAAGGGTAAGAAGATTGTTCCTGAAAGTGCTAAAGTTGACCTGCAACTAGACCACACATCTGGAGAAGAATAGTTATAAGAGGACACTCTGTAACATGCTAATGACAGCAGTTTCAAAATAAGCAAGATCAGACAAAACATGCCAACACATCAGCCTGTTAAGAAGACGCTGCGCAGTCTCTGATAAGATGTTCACTGTAATTGCAAAGACCATGGCTAGAATTGAAACATTGGAAATGCTCATTAAAGTAATCTCATAGCATTGGTCAGTATATTCTATTTCCAACCCATGCTACCAGTACAGACACAAGCTGTAAGTGTTAGATAGCATTCAACATAAGTTCTCAAGAATTGTAGGTCCAAAGATTTAGCAAGTTAACAAGTTAAAAAGTCAAAAGTTATCTTGGCATGGAGAGATGGGCCAGTGTTGTAAAATGAATACATTCAGATATTTAAAGAGTAAATTAAGATCATGAACTCATGCAAACTGGATTGAGGACAATCAAGTATGTAAAGTAGGTTAGAGTAGTTTGAGTTAGATTGGAAAAACTATGTGCAGTTAGTGGACTATTACCCCCACTATTAAAAAATGTCATTAATGAAGGCCTTACCATTTCAGGTTAGTTTTTGCACAACATGGTATACCTTCTGTAGTGATGACTGATAACAGACCTTGGTTCATCCTTGTGACAGCTGCATATGTATAAACTCAAAAATCTGCATAAGTCACAATAATCAGGACTCAATTTCAGGTGGGAATATCATCTAAGATGCCATGCCACCAATAAAAAAAAAAGAAGATAAAAACATCCCCCCTTTTGCATTCCCTTTAGATTAATTCTATCATGAGATGTTTATTATCAATATTTTAATTCTATCTATAAATAAATCCTTCAAACCAAATCACGATTGGGACAAAATGTTAACCTCTATTTTGAGTGCAAATAGTATGGGGTGAGCTTACCATATTCCTCACCTATACAGCGGAGAATTTGGTTCAGCATGTCCTGCTGCCAAAGTTCAGATTCAGAGAGGCATGAGATATACTATCCCACCACCCACAGCTCCTCAATGGCTAAGACCACAGCATCTATGTCCACAGTGTGCAGGGTGATGCTTTTTTTCACACAGAGCAGCATCCTTGAATCAGCCTCCTAATGCATGCAAGGGGCAAACTCATTCTTGCATGCATGAGAAGCGGCAACATTTGGTCCTCAAGTGCAAGCAACTTGTATGGTGGCCAGCATTTACACAAGGTTCCTGGCCAGAAAATGAAAGAGCTTTTTTATTTTAATGCACTCTAAGGAATCCTTTTTTTATGGAGGGGTATGGTTTTTTTTGGGTGGTAGCTTTTTGCATCCACTTTGGTTTTTGTTGCCTTTCTCCACTTCTGTCTTAACTGGGTCTAACTTATTTACTTCAGAACAAGTCCCATCCAACATTCACTTTGTTGGTCCCTGTTTCATGAGGCACTGTCTGGGATGCTGTTTACACTGCGCTTCCCAGGCGAGGTCCACCATGAAGGGAGAGTGGTGGAGGGTAGGCCTGATTTTCTTCTTGAAGCTGTTTTCTAGTTTTGGTACTGAAGATGAAGTAAAGCCTGGAAAACAGTGCACATTCTCTCTCTCTCTCTCTCTCTCTCTCTCTCTTTCTTTCTCTCTCTCACTCTCTCTCTCTCTCTCTCTCTCTCTCTCTCTCTCTCTCTCTCTCTCTATATATATATATATATATATATATATATATATATATATATATAGATAGATAGATAGATAGAGACAGACTATGAAAGAAGTTTTTTTGAAATGCTGGAAGCAAGGGTTGGTTCTGCCTTCTGAACTCCAGTGGTAAGCCACACAAACTCACCAACTCCACCCCATCATTATAGCCGAATATCTGCTAACAATCAGTGATTCATTAGGACATTAGAAGCACAAACCACAGGAGACTACAAAGTCTTTCACTCTGTTGTCCGATTCCTGAGCAGTATCCAGCCTGTTATAGCTTTCTGTTTGGCGCTTTTGACCCAAGCCTGCGTTTTCTGGATTTATCCGCTAGCCTGCTGTTTGTTCTTCCCATCTATGGCTGGGTTTATTCTGGACTGAGTTTTGATTACGGTTGTTGGATTGTGTTTCCAGTAAGCACCTCACACACATATATATCCTTTTTCTTGGTGTGATCTATTACGGCCGTGCTAAAATATGATGCCAGCAAATGTGGGAGGTTCAACACTCTCAGTGCACTCGTAGAAAGACACAGTGTTTATGGTGCAAAGAATTTGGACTTTTTCGTGTTATGTGGCACCAGTAGGCAAGTAATGCATGCTGCAGTGCTGCTGGGATGCCATTCAAAGCATCGACACTCTTTCAAATGCAAACCCTGACTGCAGCACATAATAGGAGAAATACTGTACTGTATTTCTTTAAACAAAACTCGATTCACCATGTATGCTAGCTTAAATTGCCAGAGATCAGAGTAAACACCCTTAGCAGGTCTCCCACTGAAGATTTCTACTAATGATTTTGCCAGCCTTCCCACTTGTGCAAAGGATCTGAATGTCTCCCTCTTTTTTACTGGACTCCCGTAAAAGCACAAATAGAGGAGGAAGAAATAAGTGCTAAATTGATCTTGATCAGAGAGGCCCTTGTTATTTCTCTCCTGCAGCTAACAAGCCACTGCACAGAAAAAAGGAGCGCAAAGTGAATGAAAGGGAATTATTTGGCGGAAAGGGCTTTGAGTGAGTTTGACCAAACAGGCAGCATTTAATGAGTACAAAACTCTCTTGCTGATCAATACGCAGTCGTCAGTCTGAAGTTTTAAAGAGAGTCTGCTCTACACGTTTCCCTTTAAATACAAAGCACATAAAAAAAGTTCAGACATTTCTTCTAAAGAAAAGAGCTAGATCATTAAAGGCCTTTATACCAGGTGAAATAACCCTCATGTATGAATAAGAGCACTGTTATAAGATTAAGGGCTACATTAAAGAAAGGATTAATTGATACTTCCATTACATGACACAGATTTTATAAATGTTTGTCACTGCAGTAACACGCTATTTTAAGATCTTATTGCGTTAATGTGGATTATATGATGTTATATGAAATACATATTTGATTAATGTTAGCTTTATGGTAAATATAACAATCCAATATAGCAAGCAATGAATCGTTGTGGTCTTTGTTCGGTGATGACACGGATAGAACCCAAGATAGCCGTGGTTGGAGGTGCGGAGGTTTGTCTCCACCCTGCTGGACTGTGCCCTTGCAGTTTGGGTTCTGGATTTTATTTATTTTCTGTCCATAAAACACCTACCTTTTCACCCTATTTCTGTCATATTACACCATTAAAAGCAAACGCTGTTCCTGGATAGTTTAAGTGTATAGCACAGGGACTGCAAATTCTGAGCATTGTAGCTGTAAGTGTTAGCAACCCACCTTATTCAGTTATGTATGTCTGAACAGAGGAAATTGTTCAGGGTTTTATTAAAAACACAAAATATAAGGCACTTATCTGAGGTATAAAAGGGCTATATAGCTTTGAAAGCTCTTATTTAGATAGGGCTATTACATTAAAAACATTTCCATTGCCTACACATTGTATCTAAAAGAGCTTTGGTCAGGGTATTAAACATGATGTTTTTTAAGGATTCCTGCAGGAGCAGACTAATGCCTGCAAGTCTATACTTGATATTAAGAGAGACGAAAATGGGCTGATGACTTTGGTGTTTGATCACAATTTTTCTTATATGTGAGCTTTATTTCTGTCTCTCTCTCTGTCACAACACTTGCAAGCACCCTTTCCATCTCACCTCGCTGTCCAGGCATGTGAGACTGTTGTGTTGATCCTCTTAAATATCCGTGAACAGCAGGTGTGCTTATTTTGTGACACTAACAGACTGGTTACAGTCATTGTTTGAATCCTAAATGTTTTGAACCTTTAAAGGTGGTTACTCTGTAGAATGGTCTATAATAGGTGCACAACAGAATTTTGTGCATAATTCCATTGTGTAGGGTGCAACAATGTTAGATGCTCATTTGAAAAAAGAAAAAAAATGAACCCAGTGTTATTATATATAATACAAGCTTTGGACACTTTTCACCATGCTCATAACTCTTTTTTGAATGGCTTTGAATAAAACAACAGAGACTTGGGATTTCAAAGGCACTGCTTTTCCCAGGCCAGGCTCAGGCTTCGACAACCCCTCTCAGTAAGTAGGCCGAATGCAGGCGTGTTCGCGGAGCCATCAGTCACGCTTGTCAGGCGGCGTGGTGCCACGTGAGGATCCGCTGCTGCTGCGAGTGAGCCACTAACGGACGCCGACAACACGCCTAAGGTCAACAGCAGCTCAGCCTGCTCCATCCCACAGGGCTTCCAAAGCACGGTGTGGCTCCAGCCACGTCCCCACTGATCACTGTGATCTCTGGCCAAGTGGCCGCGCCCCTGGCCCAATCGGACCTGGCACTACTTGTTGGCGAGCCAGCTGGCTGCTCTTCCTGCCAACCAGGGCCAACCTGCTGCCCCCCCCCCCCCAATCCCCCGTTCCCGTATGTCCTCTCTGCTTTTTTTAGCCTTGCAATGGCCACTGACCAGCCAGCTATGTTTGTGCCCTGTCAGAGGCAGCTACAGAGACCAGGATTAAACCGATTTTCCAAAAGGGGATGGATGAGCATAATCAGCTATAATCTCAAATTCTGGACTCCTCGATAATTAAACTAGGACACTTCGCCGATCATCCTTTCCATCCCCAATTCAGGATGAGAAGGTGCCTCAAATGGTCAACATGAAACCTTAGAGGTTGATAGGTGGAAATGAGACTAAACTGGATAAAGCTGGCTTAAAGAAAGCTGTCATGTGAATCCCCTTGTATACACAGTAAGTCATTTGGCCAACACCTTATAGTGCACCGCCATTTGAAACAATAAAGCCATAGCTATTGATCGGCTGAGTCAATAAGGGTGTGGATGAGATGGAGAGAGGAAACTGGAGAACTGCTCCCACATGTAATGGAGCGAGGGACAAAGTGAGCATGTTTAATTTGATCAACCCGCCCACCCAGCACATCAAACAGAAAAAGAAGAGTGAAAGGCAAAAAAGTGTGCCACTCTTCCAAGGCGATATATTCCGCTTCATTTCTGAGGCTGGAAACTCCCCACGTTACCTCCTCCCGAGGTTAATGCGTCTTCAGTCCTCAGTGGCAGGCAATCTGGCACCCGGGAGAGCTCAAAAAGTTTCCGTGCGTGCTAAGCGGCGCGTGCCGCTGCCCGCACACGCATGAGCGCGGAAACGTGCGTGACCGTGCGGCCGATGCGGTGACCTCTCTGCTTGCTCAGCCTTTGCGGGAAGCAGGAGAGACGCAAAGTAGGGAGAAGTGCCAGTACGAAAGGCTTCCCGGAGTGTCAGAGATATCGATACAGCATGACAGCACACACGCCCAGGGTTAGTGCTGCACTTGAGAGAAAGGGAAGAAATTCTTGGTGGGAAAAAGAGAGGAAATGGTAAGGAGGAGAGGTGTGAAAATTAAATGTCATTTCTTGACAGCTGTGTCAGAGAAAGGGGCTGATGGTGAAGTGTTACATGGGATTGTTGGATGACAAGGCAGGAGAGGGGAATTGTCAACACTTTCTCCCAGGTAACACGTAAAGGCAACCGGCAAAGGCTCAGTGACGGTGAGTGTGAGCACATCAGCCAAATGTTCCTTAGAAAGGTGAAGAGACTAAAAACAGAAGGTGTGTTTATCAGGCTTGGACAGAAACAGTAAAAAAAAAAATCTTTGATTTCTGTCATGGAGAAATGTTTAAAGAATTCTGCAAGCATTCTTTATTTTGAATATGTAGTATTAAAACATTATTTCATAAAGCTTGATCTTGAATAACTGTGTCCATCTCAAACATCTTCACTAGGTATACATTTTTATTTGAATGACGTTCAACATTTTTACTATAATTAGGAAATAACTTACTGACTACAATTAACCAGAATACAAAGGAAACAAGCAGAAAAATAAGATTTTCTGAGTGATCATATGCAAGTCATTGGGAGTCTATGCTCTAGTGATGTATATTACATTTCTCTGTGACATTATTAACAGTATTAACTTTCATTCCGATCACAGCACTATGCTACAGAACAGGCTGGGATGGGACATTGCACATTCTGGTTGGATGCACAACTGAGAAGCATACCAGCTGCTATATAAAAATTATATTATTTGGTTGATGACTGCAGCTATATTTTGAAACTTCAGTTTTATGTTTGAGTTTTTGCTGACGATACACGCGGCTGCATTAAAACGCTGTGCCTCCCTCACACTCATCAACTCTGTGCAACCAACAGTAGCAAATGATCATTGTGACCGGAAGAATGAGGAAGCCGGCCATTAGCAGAAAGTTTTAAGCCAATTAGTTATCAAAATATTGCAAAAGTTACCAGGACTTCCCAGGGGAAAATCAGTTTTGTGGCCACTAATTAAAAGATGAGGGAAAATAAGAAGTTGTGGCGTTTTACAAGCTGTGGTGTTGCATCTCAAAGATGTGTTGTATAAGTACCATGCCACCACAGGTAGGGGCCACCTGCCAGGACTGTACAAAAGCATTCATTGTTACAGCAATGGAAGCGCATACACATTATACATTGTGTGTACCCAGCACTCGCTCTCTGGTGAGTTTAAAGAGAAGACGGCTGCCCCCTCTTATTAGTAGTAAGACAAAGTCTTTGTTCTACACCCAGGCCTCATATTACAAGACTAAAGTCCACTTAGCAATACGCATTCGTCATTTACAGCTAGAAAGTTGCCAACTGTTCACAATCAGCACATTGATGGACTCGCTGATGGCTGGACCGCTGCTGTTCTTCTGAGCTGACCAGGGCGCCGCAGGTAGAAGCCATGAGCTAAATCTCACTTGCTCCTTGGACACCGAACTGTATGTTTGAACGCAAGCGTGACGTGCTTCGGTGGGATGTTCATTTTCTGTGCACTTGGTAGAACTTTTCACCGCCCAAGAGCTACTCATAAAATCAACTCAAACACAAAACTGCATTTGGGCAGCGAATATACAATGGTATATTCGATGTTGCGTGATATTTATGATATCTAAAGGTGTTATGTTAGTGCAAACTTCGATATCAGGATTGAGTTTAACTGATTAGACAGAGAAATCTCAGCATGGCACTCGATCCCACTCTGCCTGCTGCCCTTTATCACTTTATCTTGTGTGCGATCACACTCTTTCTCTTCCTCTTTTACTAATCCTAATATTGATCAGCTGATCCATTTCTTTCTTTCTTTATTTCAATTTGCTGTTGATAGCCCACAGTTCCATTAATCCCTGTTTAATTGTACATGCTAAAACACAAATTACATTGTAATTTCACCATAGCTCTATCAGTGAGCTAACCACACTGTGGTTATGTTTAAGTCTCACTCCAAAAAATGCCTGGCTATTGTTCTACCTCACCATGTGTTGCAGACAAAAGCTGTGTATGCACTGGTCCTATATGTAGAATTAGATACTTAGAAAGTGTTAGTTTCACACACTCCTCCTTCTTCTCATGCAACCCCCCCTCCCCCCCCACACACACACACAGAAACTCCCGTACACACACAGGCTAATGCATATGAATACACATATGGCCCCATCCCACCCTAAACAGAGTTTAACCTGTTTAACCAAACAATTCTTACCTCCCTGTATTTATTTGCTACTCTGTGCAATAAATGTCATTTTGTTGGACTCTTCATTTTGTTGGAAATGTCATTTTGTTGTTTGTCTTGTTATCATTTTGATAGTGATTGAAGTCAACATACTATTATTGAGTTCTTAACCTTCAGAACATAGTGAGTCAATATTATTACTTTCCATTAGAGATTTTGATTTTAATAATGGACTTAATAAATGTATTTTAAATAGCTGTATTTTTAATGCTAATTAAAATGATAATAATTTTAAGGTGCAAGTAATTTTCGAAGACTGATAACTTAATGAGATTTATACACCTACCGTTGCTACCCAGAACATAAGAAATCTGTGTGTCGGGGAGGTCTTCTGCACTTCCCTTGCCCTGCTGTGTCTCCATGCAGAATTGATCTGACTGTCTCTGCATCTCTTCACAATGCTGGTGCAGCCAGGGGCAAGACACTCTGCAGACTGTGGTTTAATTAAGCCATACTCCATTGCGCTTTTGAACACAGCCTTCCCCACACGAGATGACAGGAACAACATGGGGGGGAGGGCATTAATTAGGGACACTTCTCAAATCCTCCACTGTCAGTCATATGTAGAAAGGGCTGAACTGCAAAGCCCTCTTTGCCTTTCCCACTGCCTTGGTTCTAGTCAGCATCATCATCAGAGAACCCTCCGCTGGAGCCTTTTAGCTTCTAGAGTAGGAACCAAAGCGTGGGAACAGGATCCTGGAGGGACCTGGCAAGCAGGAGCACAACTCCAGCCCCAGGACACCGTTCCCCACCGGCATTCAAAGCCATGCTAATGACACCATGGCAGAACCTTGATGTTGGGCCTTGCCGTCTCTTCCCGGCGACTCGTCGCCCGCCTATCGGAGACCAGCGCCGTCTTTGATCAGTGGTCCACATTAACTGCCTGTGCTCGCCAGAGCGGCTCCACTCGATTACAACGAGAGAAGTGGCTTGCTCCATTACATCCTCCATTCATGAATCATTAATCTGTAGTTATGGTCAGTGTGGTCTATGACAAAGCGCCCAGGGAGGAAAGCCTCCAAGTGCTGCAGAAGGCCAACTCTGAATACCAAATCTTAAAAGTTCAGCCAGGGTAATGAGTGAGCTGGGGAGACAGGAATGAAAGACCCAAGCTGAAAAACATGAACTGGAACCAGCAATCTGAGCTGCTTAGAAATAGGCTACAGGCTGGCTCTGCCCTGGATGCAAATACGTCTACTTTTTCACTTCCTTTGAACACAACAGGAGAGTGTGACGAGGTAAAGAGGAGGAACAAGAGGAATGACTATAGAAGAAAAGCAGGCTAAGAGTGTGGTAGAGAGGAGAGTACAGCAGGGTTATTTGGTGGGGGTGGGGTAAAACGAGACAGACAGTTATTCATGGCTGATAGGAAGAATTAAATTGATGAGTTCATCTCAAGCTTATTATTGCAGTGATGGATCAGACTGTCGACTTCCTTCAAAGGCAACTTAATGACTCAGTGACACAAATCAGAATGACTTCTGCTTTGTACTTGTCTGCCCATTAACGCATCTTGTACAGCTCTCTGATGTGCTTAAATGAAATTGATAATTACCAAGTGCCTTCATCATCAGAATAAATGACATTGCTGAAAAGGCCATTCATATTGTATTTTGCTTATTCACTCTCACTATAGAGGTTTTGAAAGATGAAAACTTAAAGGCAATGGTATTTAATTTAGATACAACTTAAGTAGGAGACAGAAGAATAACTATATAATTAATAAAAAACAGGACCAAACAAATAAACAAACACCCGTTTACTTAGCATTTGACATGAAGCTACATCATACACTTTGAAATATGCATTCAAACCTGGCCATGTCTTTAACTGCTCACCTCCAACTGTTAAACGTGATGCAGTACATACAGCACAAAACAAGGTGGCAATATTCCCATAATTACAGCCTGTGTTGTTCATGCAAGCTCCAAGGCATCTCCTCCCTCCCTGCTTCATTTGTGTCGCTGGTGTTGTTAATGTCTTTGCCTCTAATGGGAATGGCGTCTATTCCGACTGGCCTTAAAACTTCTGTCTGCCTCCTGCATCGTCTTACTCATTCAATAATGCGACCACACAAGGCAGTGTCTCTATTCATAATGGAGGCATCGGAACTGTCTCGCTCAGCATGCGCATCATGGGAAGACATTGGTAATACTCGAGGATAGATCTAATTGAGAGATGATTAGGGCCTCGCAGTTGATTGACTTGAGAAGCAGTGGAACTTTATCTCTGTCAATAATGTGCCAGTTAAGGAGTCTGTGTGAAAAAACCCCTGGCTCCAGCGCAGTAATTTAGAAATGGGGGAAGTATATATTCAGATAGAGATATTTAAAGCAACGGGTCTATTGTCTTGAGTCTCTCTGGTGTTTTGATGGAGACTCCATTCTGCCCTTGATGTCTCAGCACACAGGAGCCATGGGGCAGCAGACATTTGGCTACTGGTGACTTGAAAAGCCCTATATTTTTGGAGTCAGATCCATCAGTTCATGGTGTATTTCCCACATGATAATTACTGCACTTTGAGCCTCCCCGATGCCAATTTCTCAAAGCTGATGTGATAATGGCTACAGAGTAATTGTCTCCTCTCCATCATAATCCCCAACCCGTGAATGGAAATTCACAAAATGACAATAGACGCACTGAAGCACATGATTCACTACAGTCTTATGTACATGCGTGCACGTGGGCGCGTGCACTCACACACACACACACACACACACACACACACACACACACACACACACACACACACACACACACACACACAAACAATTTGGTCCACAAAGTGTGTTCTTTAAGAACACTGCCAAGCTTGTGTTGGTCTGCCAGAGGCCTTGCAGTATTTCTGATATAGAGTTTGCAGAGAATATGATTGCTATAAAGTTGAGAGGTATACACACACCAGCCATTTGATTAGAAAGCCCATCAGTGGCCCGTTCCTGACCACAGGACTGCTGTTGGCTGCTTGTTTGAGGGTGGTACAATGACGGATAGGATGCTGGCACATGATCTTGACACATACTCAATTCCTCCTACTTCATTGTTTTAGAAATTCAGTCATACTGTGATGTTCTCATATTTAATATGCTGAGTGTGAGACTAGTGTGTGTATTTCTTTTTATTTTATGTTTGCTATCCTGACACCTGCTGAATCCTTTTTAAAAAAATATTATGTACTTTTTTTATAAACTATTCCTTTATACAGTAGTATACAGTATATTACAAACAAATGCAAAATAATATAATAATCATATCATGAATGCATGAAATTCTGAAGATTCTGCAGCCACCTTGATGAATGAGCTTCACAATATGCTCTGATATGGTGTTTATGCAGGAGGCGAATGTTTTTCAGAATGCTGTTTGCTCGGTGACAAAAAAGCAATTTCAGAATTTCATACGAACAGCAAAGAACCACAAAATAAAGCAACTTTAAGCCAAAAGAGCACAGTCTGATGAATCCGGTCGGCGTATATTTTGTATATATATATATATATTTCCCTCCTGCCACAGGCATGAACGTGACGACGCCCTCCCCCCGCCTGCAGCCTCGCGGCTTTTATCCTTCGCTCGTGCGTTCCACGCGCGTGTGTGTTGTGGTTTGTTGCCACGCTCCACTCAGGTGTCACGCGTATTGCCTCGTCGTCCACGCTAGCTGTGTGGTGTCGCGCTGTTCCTTATTTAAGCTCTTTCTCTTCGCATGGCCGTTTGTCGCTCGTTGGCGTTATGCTGCCTCCTTCCATTATTATTCGTGCATCTTTGTGCTCGCTTGCGTTTTGCTTCGTTTCACTAAACGCTCCAGTTGGAGACGTGTTTGCTTACTCCTTTTCTCTCACCCCTGCACGTTTCTCCACCCGTGGCACTGAAATGAATCCTGCCGATCGTTTCTTTGTTTACAGTTTCCAAACTGCCACCGCATGCTCTTAATAACTTTTTGGCAACACGGGTTTAAATTGCGCTCCCCACCACGTAGGCTCCGTATGGGTATCACTGTGCGTAAGACTTGAATTTGGTGGCCTACTTTAAACCGAGGGGGGGATGACCTGCTGCGATGGACATGTTTGAATAGACTAATAGAAATGAGGTTTGGTTGGAATTGTGTCCGAAGCTGTGGGAGTACGGAGCACTCCATGTGATATACTCCTTTTTTGGATGCTGCATGCTGAACGCCAGACGCAATGAGCAACTTCTCGATAAATATACCTATTTCTCAAAGAGGAACATTATCTTAAACAGTGTTTGGGGTGTAATAAAGGTGACAATAACACAAGCTTGGTACATGAACTTCTTTAAGTTGTGCTTATTTGGCCTGTATATCACACTATTCACCATAACAGTTGAAACAGTGTAGAGTCTAACATTTGCAAAAAGCTCTTTGCCAGGTATTAGGCTGATTGAAACTGAACCTTTTGTTCTGTAATGAATTTATACAAGTGAGAACCACTTCATTATATCACTGCAGCCAGCTAATAATCTAATGTGCATAATTACATTCGAAGGTTTCTGCTAGACATGCATGTCAAAAGAACAGTAATAAGAAATGATTCTTATTCATGTTCTGATGGCAATGCGGATATTTCTCTGTAATTCAGCAGATGAGCTTTCATTTATAGCAACAACCAATAAGGCAGAAATCCAGGTTTGATGAGAGAAGCTACCACACATATGCATGTGGCATGTCCTCTTCACTGCACCATTGTTTTGGCAGGAAGGATTCAGCAGTAAAAAACAGATAGCCACCACACAGTGATCATCTTGAGCAGGGATCATGAGGGAGGCTGTGAGTGGAACACCCATGGCCTGAAACACTGTTACTGCAGTAGCTGAGCAAATAATTCTGAAAGTAGGCCAGTCCCCAAACATGGCGTATTTGAGTTTTGCTTCAGTGTGAAGGACGTAATTCTTTCATTTTCTAGCATGCTTCCTGGAGCACGTATTTGTGTTGGAGTCTTCTAGGAAGGAGAGAACCAGTTATTGACGTTGCTGTACGATCGATATCCTGCCAAAATAGCCAAGAGCCACAAGGAGTATAGGAGTCAAAATAGCTCTTGGTATGGATTCTCTGATTATTGTTGACAACTGTCATCAGTGGCAAGAGCATTTTGTTTCGTTATGTCCAAAATAATTCGGCAACAGTTCACCCAGCACTCGATTGCAACTACAGCGTTTATTATATATATATATACATCCAATAGTTGGTCTGTTTTTGTTTTTTGTTCCCCTCGAGACAGTCCTTCTCGTGCCACAGAATGGCACATAGTTAGCTTCAACCGAGGCCACATTATCATTCTTTCATAGCTCTGCCATAATAGTGTAATAGTGACTGGTTCTTCACTGAATTTGGCGTATCATTAAATGAGAGAAGGGTTTGGTGACGGGTTAAATGGCTCGCTTCTTTTCAGGGTGTGCATGAGGAAAGGGAGCAGGTTCCGTGCACGACCCGGGAAAGTTCCCATGCTCAACTGACCTCCATTCCACCTCTGCGCGTGAGCAGCTGGGATTTTGCCAACAGCCGATCGATTGCTGCTCAGTAATGGGGGACAGTCTAATGAGGCTGCGCCGATGCGGAGAGGTGCAGCCGTGTCGCCGCAGGTCTCGCACAAGGGTTGCCCCTGTCAGAGTTCGTCCAGCCACGCACGCTCAGATCCCAGCATCATTTCAAGGAGACGCGTACTTCGCACCACACCCATCAGCTGTGTGAATGCACCTTGTTGGGAATGCACTTGGAGTTCTGCGAGAAAACTTGGTGTGTTCAGTGCGTTATCAGTTTTAGAATTCAGTGTTGCTGTGCATATTGTGGGGCTCTGCAATGCATCCAGTGATATCAGCTTGCCACAGAGATCCTCCTTTCCCATCCTCTGTTTTGTAATCAAATCTGTTTTTGTTTTGTTTCTTAAGTAAACATTCCTGGTGCCATGTTAGGTTGCATTCTGAAATCTGAATGATTAAAAAATAAAAATGCAAATCAGTGCTCCTGAATCACTTCTATACTGAATAATGTTTAGTCATTACACTGTCATTAATTCGAGCCGCCTGCAGAAGAGCTGTCAGGTGCATTGCACCCGGTTTCAGCTCAGCCTTTTGGAATACTGGCCCCTCCTCTTCCGGGGACTCTGCTTTACTGTGGTCCATTCTGTCATCCAAGCTGGTCAAGCAAGACCTTCAGCCGACCGTATGATTCATAACACGCCTTACTTGCAAATTGCTACAAGTCAATACAATCCGCTTGATCTTCCTGTACCTAGCAACATTTGAAAGATTAAATTCAATAACCATTGTTTTCTCATTTCCGTAAGATTATGTATCAGGTTTATAGATCATTTAATACTTTTCTGACAAGGGCCACCCTCTTCTGTGAAACACATTGCACAGCATTTTAAGAATATTGCAGTATTTTTTTTTGTAGGTTTTTTTTTTTTTTTGAAAAATCAAATATACACATTTTAAACAGCAACAGTCCCCTCAACCCACAGAGCTCTTGTGAATGTTTATAATTTTTCAAAACAGAATGGAATGCAAAGGTCACTGGCCATCATTTGTGCCTTTATTTATCTGTTAGCATGAAGTGTCAAGGCCTCCATCCAATCAGAAAGTGATGGATATGGACAGCCAAGTTTGACTTTGACAAAGAGAGCATGGCTGCTAACTAAAGTAGAGCAAACTGGACAGACACAAAGAAGAAATGCAAATCGCCCACAGTTAAAGCAGCTCCACAGACCGTTACAGCTGACCTAATCTGCACTCTTCTGAAAGAAACCAATCTTTTATTTATCCCTCTTTTACTTCATATCTATTAAGCCAAAAAGGTTGGAGCCATGGAATTTCGGGATCTGTTCTATGGGAAGTTTAACAGTTGAAAGCTAAAAGGCTCATTAGGTACCCCCTGGCTTGGCTGGCTAAAGGGCATGTGTAGTTCACATCAGAAGCAGTGTGTGTGGCTCAAATAAGACAGGGCTTTTATACTGGGGCCTCAGTCCATAAAGCTGGCACCATGAAACTTTTTTAAGTAGCTGAGGAGCTGGATGCTAAATAAGCACCCCCAGCAGGAGATGGGAGCTTGGGGTGGGAGAGTGAGGGTCTGCATGCAGGCCAAGCTTATGCCTTCAGCCTCAGGGCAATCTGGGATGCTGAGGGTGACTGTGGGTAAACTGATAGGGCACATCATTACCATTCCCACATACAGCCCTGTGGTAACATGACCAGACAGAGGGAGAGAGAGAGAGAGAGAGAGAGAGAGAGAGAGAGAGAGAGAGAGAGAGAGAGAGAGAGAGACAAAGAGAGAGAGAGAGACAGAGGGAGAGAGAGAGAGAGAGACAGAGGGAGAGACAGAGACAGAGAGAGAGAGAGAGAGAAATTCAGCCACTCTCCATCACAATCTGCAATTCAGATGCCTTTGCCTGAACCCAGCTTGCTGTTGCGGGGTGTGCATTCATGGCACTACATCTGTATTTTTCTCCCATATGTTGCTAAGGTGAGTGACAGCAGGTGGGGATGTGGACCAATTATATGTGGGCTGTTTGGTTTGATGAATGTCCCAGTCTGATTGGCCTGGCAAGAAGAGGCGAGGGCTGCCCACAGCTGTCGCAGGAAATGAGAGCAAACATAGTGAGGAGAGATAAGGCAGAGAGCAGCACACAGGAGAGGTGGCCCGCCTCGGCCCCCAGCTCTAAAGCTCTTTGCCTCGCTCACCTGTCTCTGGCTCTCTGCTTCTCGCTGCCAGCCTTATACACACTGACAGTTATGCTCCAGCTGATCCCTATAATGACTCCAGAGTGAGTGACTCACGCCTAGCTCTGTGTCGCGCTCGCCCAGACTTGGCCCGGCTTCACACAGCTCGAGAGAGCAGAAGAGAAGTGGGTGGAACAGAGTGTAAGGAACTATGTACGACACCATTTTACCATGTATGCATTACGGTTATCCTCAAAAAGAGCCTAAAACTAACGTGATTGCCAGTTGTGGCTACATTTGTGTTCTCACAACTTCTTCATTCAAATTTGAATAATTAAGGTCTCGATTGGTCAAACTCAAACTTCTTTTTAATTTCCCAATAAATAAACAAATAACTCTGTTTATACAATAATCGTTCCTTTTGTCTGCATGTTGTTGCTTATCATGTAGCCTGTGAAGGAATAACAACTTCACCAAATTCCCCGGCGATTATCCGCCTAACTTTCTCTACCCGACTCCCTGACCTGCTCCCGTGAGACACGCGCACATACACATGCACGTGCGCGTACACATGCATTTCTACAGGCTAAAATTGCCTATGTATAGTCATTATGATATTATACTGGCTGCTGCACAGCTGGGGATCTCACTTAGATTACGTATGCAGTTGAAGGCACTGAAACTAGCACCGCTTTCCAGGAGCCGTGGGCCTTTTTCATTCGGTAGCCTTTGTCACTGCCAGACCTTAAAGAAAGAATAGAGTTGGAAGAGGAACTCTTAGCAGAGTAACAAAAGACTTTAAAGCTTTGGGGGCTTTACAATCCTTTGCATTGAACAAATCTTATATCTGAAAATAAAAGGTTTGGGCATTATATATCCCTTATATATAGGAACAGAGAGGAGTATAGAGAAAGAGTGACAGAGAGGGAGAGAAAGAGAGAGAGGGATTGGCTCTGACAACATAAATAGAAATCCATCCCAACTTTAATTCAAAAGAGGGATTAGAGTGTCTATATTTCAATTTCATTACTGTATTAACTAGAGAGCAACTTTATAAGATCATCAGTCATTCGCTGTCTTTTCTGTGCCATTACCTTAATCCTTGGAAACCGCTGAAATACATTTAGCTTGAGCGCCTCCAGTGCCTTCACTAGCGGAATAATGGCTTTTCCACTGTAGGAAAAGTTCATTTTCTTATTGTATTGATTTCATAGTATGGCCTCTCAGGCATGGTAGCTAGTGGAATGCATAATCGGTCAAAGAATAACCTGAGCAGGTCAACAGGTTGAGACCATTCACTGTGTGGACCACTGCAAACTAAGAATGAGAACGCTGCTTAGAGCTCAGTCAGCTCAGTATATTCCTCAGAAGGGTGTCCATGTGTTTTAGTTCTGTTATTTATCAGCATGGTTAAAATATCCCTAATGTAATTCAGTCATCAATATTATGTAGACACATAAATGTTATGAAACGAGAAAGCAAAAGCGACATACTAATTTTACACTTCCCACAAACAGCAAATGTTGAAAATAACACCATGTGGAGGATGTGTGAGCTTTCAGTGCACACATTTGTACAACCACAGTTATGCACACATACACATGTGCATGTGCATGTGCATGTCCGTGTACACACACGCACGAACGCATGCACCCAATAATACTATTAGGTTAAAATATTTCTTTATTTACAAATAGACAACACATTTTAACATTACAGCAATACAGTAAAATTCAAATGCCAATATGGTAGTGTGGCAACATATTGTACATTGCATGTTTATTGTATTGTGCAACTTAGAAAACAATTGCTTGTGTAAGCCAGAGACCCCTCAACCCCAAACTACGAGCTAATGGTATGGTTACACGCAAAAGACTGATGGATATCATGAATGGTGGATATCATGGTCTGAAGGAAAATTCAATTATGGTTGATGCACAGTTTGAGTCAATTTGGCTAGTTACACTGAGAAGCTCTGACATGTTACAGGAATAAGACACTGGGCCTACAGCTAAGCTTTCAAGAAGGAAACAGAGTCTCGATGAGTCATGCAAACTTGCCCATTCTCCAGACTTGAAAAGCATCAGTGAAGTAACTTTTCTACAAGAAGTGAATATACGCTTCAATTGGCTCCTTGCATGGCTTTCAGTGGACTGAAGGACGAAACTTTTTCTGTGGCTCAGAAGGGTCTGGGTCCTTCAAGAGGTGAAGGTCAACTCTCAGCCAGCGTCTGACAAGGCTAATCCCTGTCTCTGAGTGCCTGTGTCCATGCACTAATCAGCAGCCCATACCTTGGTGAGGGGGATGGGGTGAGAGTCCCAAGGACAGGCCCGGCTGCATTTATAGGGGCGGCTGCAGCAGAGCTCAAGACGACGGGCCCGTGTCATCGGAACACAATGCACATCTCTGGCAGCAAACCCTCTCGGTGCCTCTGAGTTTGGGTGTCCGAGTGCCTGGGTGCCCGCGTTCAGCCAAGCAACGGGTGCTGCACTGGACGGGGAAGGAATGCGACGCAACACCCCTACCCTGCATCTGTTGCCGCTAGTCACGAGTCATGATGATGCCTGCACCCAGAATGCCTACATGACATAAGACAGCTAATGACCTAAGCTACAAATGTCTCTGGAATGAAGTTAGCATGCTTGGCAAAAAAAAAAAAATGAAATCCTAGAAATGACAGGATGTCAGGAATGGTTGGACAGTAGCATGTGGACAGAAGGAATAACAAATAATTTCACTCATGGGTCACCATTATTTTTTCTGCAGTACTGACCTGCTTTGCGGCTGCTCTGTCTGCCTTACCGTAAGGCACAGTTGTGCTGGCATAAGTTTGTGGCCCTGATTGCTAAATATGGTACTCACTTACTGTTACTGAAACTTGTTGAGGACTTCATTATGGTTAATTATTCCTGGGGTGGAGCCATATTTTTAGCACCCACTGGTGGCTGACTGCAGAACCCTGCAGGAACATGTCTAAAACTGCATGCACATTTCCAGTTAACTCCAATGTTTCAATATTTCTTGCTGCGTTTATATTGTGTCTGTGAATGTGAGGAACAGAAATCGAACACATCCAAAAAGCGAATTGTTAAAACATGTCCAATAAAAGAAAAGTGATCTGACAATGAGTGGGCAATTCTGTTCTTTTGACTCACTGATTTAATCACATCTCTCAAGTGGCATAATGTGATTACAGTACAAACAGAATGTATCTCATGCAATTAATTGATTTCTGTGAAGAGCTGAAATGATCAAAGCCCTACTACAACAGAAATAAAACCACCATAAAAGACACAAGTTACAGACAGGAGCACTACCACTGCCTCCACCACCTTTTAAAAAAGTACACCAGAGAAAAATGCCGATATTTGTTTCAGTAAACCCAGCAGGGTATTTCTGCCTCCGTCCTGCTGCTCAATCACTGCTGACAGCAAGTGGGTTTTTTTTTGTATTTTTTATATATATATCCAGGGGAGTAAATATCCCTCTCCCCCTCCCCAATTCATGCTCCTTCACACATGGGTGACTGGCAGCTGCTTTTGTAAATAATTATAAAGTTTGTAACAGAAGGCTCACTGCCGCAGTCACACAGAGGGAGACATGGTAGCGAGTAGCAACCGCCATACCTGCTTGGCCAGGTATTAACCTGTCCATCTCTCTGTGCTATGCTCTCTCTCGCTCCCTTTTTCTCTCTCTCTTGTTCTCCAAACAAGCACTAACACTTTAGGTCTACTGCCAACAGGGCTCGGAGCAGGCTGTGGCTATCAGACTGATATTAATGTTCGTGAAAGGCCTTTACCTTGTGCATTATCACTCTGGTGGTCAAATCTCTGCCAAAGCCTACAGCAGCACTGCTGAAAAAGAAAAGTGGAAAAAAAAAAACATGAATGTTTAACAAGATTCTAGCAAGTTCATCTTGACTTAAGCCTCAAGCTATGAACTACATTATTTACAGTAGAGTTTTTTTTTTTAAAGCCTCTCTTGGAGTTATTTGTGCAGAGACAAACAGTCATAAAAGCCAAATCTAATGACTCATAATATTATGCATCAGGATGTTAAATGGACTGGCAAAAGTAACTTCATATTTAACATACCATGCCACAATAATGGGCCGTTGGAATAATTAATTAAGGTATTCCGCGTTCTTAGAAATAGAGCAGATAATTAGAACATGCTGCGCGATGAATGCAAGCTCCTGCAAGGAGACTGCCGAGATGAATGCCATCGTACCTGTCACTTTCTGTATATGCTGGTGACAGCGACTGACACGCTCCCCTGTGACTTCCACAGGTGTCAAGACAACATGACGAGTCTTTGTCAACAAAAAGCATCATTTTCTCTCGCAGATGTAAATTTTCTCTCTCTCATACTGAGACATTTATATATGTCTCGTAACTACATATATATATATATATATATATATATATATATATATATATATATATATATACACACACACACACACACACACACACACACACACACACACACACACACACACACACACACACACACACACACGCTGCCATCCTTCAGCGGCTACTTACGGAAGAACGTTCCACATGTTGTCTCTCTTCGGAAACGCGTGCACCTGTGCGTGTCCCACGCGCCGAGAGGGAGGCGCAATCTCCAGACAGCCACAGTTCACCTGCCGCTCAGATTAAATTAAATGACCGACCGACCGAGGAGACGTTGTAATCAGCTGTATTTTTGCCATATGCACGCGTTATGAAGTCTAGATTACACAAAGGAAAACGGGATCTGTGGTGATCCGCTGCAGAATTAATAAGCAGAGCCGTAATAGACCAGCGGTAGCGATTTGTGGGTCGTGTCTGACTCTGACAGGCCTCACCGTGCCGCTTCATAGATGTATAGTCGTGTTTTTTTCTTTTCTTTTTTAAAAAAGGCCGGTCTTAAGAGAAGCGACTATTCCCCCTTTGCCTCCACTGTGGCAGAACCTTAAAGTTTGAGCAGTGTAGGCTAGATCTAAGCATCAGAAAAATAAATAATTTCTATTAGTGCTTCTTAATAAATATTTGGTTGCCACGCAACCATCACTTAATTCAGTAAAACACACACACACACACACACACACACACACACACACACACACACACACACACACACACACGTTTATTTTGATCTCCATATGTAAATTGACCTAGTGAATATGTTGACATGTAATTTAGCTGCAAAACACATCTTGATTGCGAGTTTAAAGAAACAAAGAAGAGACAGTTCCGAAGTACTCCCACTTAATTTTAGTCCATTCATACATTTTGCCAAATAATCAATTTAAATAGCATTTCCTGTTGTAAATAACTTTTGATTTAAACATTGCTTTGAGATGTTCCAAATATCAACAACACATTATTTGGTACTATTGTAAGTCATCATATCCTATTATAAATGATCTCTCACACGACAAGTGTAAATACTCCTCTGAACAATTTGAATAAGCTTTTTTTTATCATTCACAAACCCAAGAAGCTAAAATAAGAACATTCTTTTAGGATAATAATCTAATGTGAAACATTACAGAAATTACAACATCTTAAAGTGAAATCAGGACAGCCTTAAATTATTCTGCTTTTGCTTATATGATGATAAACAGTGTATTATGGCTGATTCAAGATGGTGAAACAGGTTGAGAAAGAGAAGACAGCACCACACGATGCACTGTTACCCACTGCAGGGCTCTGAGTTAATCCATCTTATTCCCCCAGCATGAGAAAGATAAAGTCATCATTAGGGGCGGAGGCGGGGAGGGGGGGGTGTTAGAGAGAGATGCTCTTCTTCACCACTCTGAAGACAATCTCTCTCCCTACTTTGGCCTGAAGCAGGTTCTTCCTCCAGGGTACCAGAGCTGCACTACTTCTCAACAAAATCCTACTTTCCTTCTCTGTACTCCCTCTCCTCCTCCTCCTCCTCCTCCTCCTCCTGTCTTTCTATCAGAATTTGGAACAGCTGGCGGAGGGGAGAGTAAACTACATGGAGAGTTGTGAAGACACAGCATTCAAGTGTATTCTCATAAAATCTGTCCTTCTGGGTCTGCTTTGCAATTAAATCTCAAATGTTTGGCTGGTTTGATGCACTGCAAGAAAAGGGCCCAGCATTACTGAGAGGTACACAGGTACAGGCATTCAAGACACATGTTACACAGGTCGGTCCTTAATCATTTGGTTGCCATGCAACAATAGATCTTCTGACTAGTGACACACACACACTCAAGTGCATGTACACATACAAAGAGAAAAAAAATCAAGTCATTAATGCCATCATTTCTTTTTTACTACCCCAGCATAAAAATATTTTTAAATTATTTTGAAATGATTTAAAATAATGAATTTTCATGATCTTCAGTCAAATCCATATGCCGTGAGTTCTTTATTCTGACAAAATATCAGCTTTCTTCCTGTGAGATGAAGACCCTTCTGAGTTCTAACTCTTAGGCCAATTTTTCATGTACATGGGTGAGAGTGCTTTCCACTGCAGTGAGGGGAGAGGAATACTCCATTACAAATGGCTTCATTAAGTGTCCTCTGCAGAGCAGTCTAAGTGACCTTGTGCTAATACTGGATCCTACTGCTTTGTCTTCCCTTTCAGCCCAATATTCTCCGAATGCTCCTGAAGCCATTTGGCTCTGCTCTCTTTCAAAGGAGAAATGACTTCTCTCTCCCTTATTCTATCCTTTATGCATATCCCAGCCGGCTAAATAGGCGGGCCACAGGAATTTAGCAGGGCCGCTTTGTGTTCAGTCAGGCCATCTTACGTTCGGATGAATGCAGATCAGTGCCTTCACTTCAGAATGTCTTGTACATTCATATTGCTAATAGAAATGATTATGGATTCTGCGAGAATCGGAGTGGTTTCAAAAGGCAAAGCAGAAGGCAGATTCTGCTACAGAAAAAGAACAGAGGCGCTCGGGCCTCGTTGTCAAGCCTGACGAGATTAAACCAACCTCAGAAGCTGATCAAACGCAGCATGGCTGTGCAGACTGCATGGGGATCAAGCCCATAAACAAGCGCCTGGCATTGGAGGGCAGATCAGGGCTGGACACACACACACACACACACACACACACATTTATGCATATACACATGCGCAAAAAATACACATGGACATGCACTCACACACATGCATACATATACATGCAGAGGCGCACACAAGTATTAGTGAAGTGTTTCGTGTATCTTACAATAAAGATACACAGACTTTTCTTTCGCACTAGGATTATTATTACGGTTGCTAAGGGTCAAAATGTATGATTTAAGACATAATAATTGCATGATTCCTCATTGAATTTGAATTCCACATAAGCAGCCTCAAGTGTAGTATAATTTTGCAGTGTCATTTTTATGTGGTTTAATATTGCAATGTATTTTTATGCAGTACAATTTTCTTCCTTATTATCCTTGTACTGTACATCCTTTGCTTTTAGACCGGGGAGTGGCCAATGTACAGGCTTCTATGGACATTGTATAGAATACTTTCAATGAATTAAAACTTAATCAGCATGTACTGTAACTTCATCCCATCACTGTCATGGGATTTCCAAGAAAGAACATTTCTCATTTTTGGCTCTAGGGTTTAGTTGCTTTGTTAATAGCTGTCACTTTTAAATTAATGTGGATATTAACATAGCAGTTGTGGGTGTGCTGCGGAATAGAAATCAGAACCACCACACAGTTAGACAATGACCTAATAAAAACACCGGCCTCTCAAATGGCTCCGCCAAATTAGGTTCATCTAATATGCCCTCTGTTCTGGACGTGTGTACGGTGGCCTTAACTACATCCACTCCCTCTCATTTTCCCCTGGACATCCAGCCCAGACATCTGCAGGGGTCTCCTGCATAGCTCCACATGTGCCTCACATTCCAACTGACCTACTACTGATCCTGCTCCAAGTTTTCATCTCCAGTGCAAATACGGTGTTGCATCTCTCGTCCTATCCTTCATCGGACGGCCGTCTTTGAGCGGTTACTGCTCCCGTCCGCAACATTCATATTTCATTGCATTTTATGCCTACAAACAAGTTCCACTTATGAGGCGACACTTTCAATTCCGCTGCATTCTCATTCGCGAACAGAACATCCTTCCGTCAGACACATGGGTTTTTATGCAGAGGCTGCACAGGGGAGAGGACTGATTTGGCCAATCATAGAAGTGTCAGGTTTTATGGCGCACTAATGCACATTTCAGATCTTTATGGCTGTTTGGTATTACGGTGCCTGTGTCTAGTGGAGTGAACTTACATACTGTCAGGCTCAGTAAAACACAGTATATCTTAGGAGAAAGACAAATGGCAGCCTGTTTCAAGTAATGACAGCTACAAACGATTCCTAAATAATAATCGTGTTTAACAATAAGCATACTATTTAAAAATGTTACAACTGCAAGCATTGGCCTTCATTGTATTCAAAGGTTCCATATCGCTGTATTGCAGAGTTGTGATTATACGAGAGACAGTGTGCTGCAGTGTATAGTGTGGGCAGAGACTCGCATATGCTTTCCTTGAAATTGACTCTGAAATGTACAATTAGGTGGAACTATATTGGTCTAAGTCTACAGTACTACGATTCTTCAGAAAAGCTACATAATGAAAACAAATCTTTAATGACAAAAAGGAAAAGGTTATGTGAGTCATTTTCCTCAAGTAGCAATCTAATGTTTAAACAGAAAGCTATATTCTGGCTCATCCGAAAGTTAGTTGGCCTTAGCTTTCTGACTGAAGCAATTCAGAAGAACTATATTACTTTCTACTCTGAATAGTAATTTCTCCCTTCAAGAGATTCACTCAGAAGAACTATATTACTTTCTTCCTTGAATAGTAAATAATTTTTCCATTCAAGAAAAGATACAATATTTTCGATCCTTACCTAATCAAAACAGTTGTTTTCAATAATTTATAATTCCACATAACACATAGCCTATAGGATTAGGATTGAAAAAACGTACTACTCTGTTGCATCTGAAATTGACTTAAACACCATTGAAATCTTTCAAAAATGAAAAACTCATATCTTGTTTTTGTTTATGTTGTTGTGCTTTTGTTTATGTTTTTTTTTGGGGGGGGTTGTCTCAATAATTCTTGCGCACACTATTCATATGATCTATTAGGTTGGGTGGTATGAGCAGTGCCCCCCCCCCCCCCAATCAATGGATTGTGTTCAAGTCAACTGAGAAGCTAAAGAGAAGCTATAAAGTTAGCGTAAGATATATCAGAAAGCCTGTGATATACACAATTAGAAAATATGGAAAACTACAATTTTAATAATAGTGAACAATTTTTTAAAAGATAGTTGTATGGGTGCCCCATATTATAGATGAACCGGCAAGCAAAAGACATCTTGTTACCAAAGATCTGTCAAAAAACAATGAGATTTGTTGTGTGTAGCATTACTTGTTTATATTGGGTAGTTATGTCGGGTAATTAATAATTTCATTATTTAATTTAGTTTAATGTGACTTTTATTATAGCTTTTTTAATGCCATTCACATATAATGGTATGACTAATAGTGAATTCAAGATGGAGACATCATGTAAGCTGTAGTATGCATCAGATGCATACTTCCATGTAATGTTACGGTTCAGCAGAATTTCCTAAGGGCATGGTAGCTTTTGTAAAGAACAGAAGAACATCAGAGTAATTTCATTTACCAGCTCCTGTTAGCCTTGTTAGTCTTGATAGTCCACACAGTTAACATGGCACAAAACAGTGGAAGGTTGCATGTGCATACGACAAAGCACAGGATCCTATAGCCTGTACACGAGCATGGCGCAGTCCAGCATACTGTGAAATGGAAGCAGGTGTTAAGTGCTACTGTTACACATGGTTCCAACAAATTACCTCCAGGCCATAATCACTCGCAATGACTTCCCAGCCAGATAGTCACCCAGCACAGAAACTGCCAATGGAGCAGTTTCTCCAGGACCCCACAGGACTCATAACTCACTTAGCAAGTGGCTGACAATTTGCTAAGAAGAGTACAGTTAAGATGAACACGACTGAGAATTATAATGAGGAGAATACTTCCTGTGACAGAAAGAAACTGTTTAATACTATTAAAAGAAATAATTTAATATTACTTCGTGGACACCTTTTAATCTTTTGCAGAACTGTGTGCATCATTTAAAATAAATCATATGTTACAAAAAAGTAAGGCAATATATTTATTCAATGGATAAAAACTCGCACACTGGATGTACAGAATGGTGTACTGATACATGCAGCCACGCTTGCACTGCTATAAGAAAAAGCAGGAAGCTGAATGGTGTGTCTCACTTACAGGGGAGCCCCAGTTCATTCTGCCCTCGTCAGCATACAGACTGAGGTATCACCTGGCCTACAACTGAACTGAAGCTCCAGGAATCTAGAGCAGGAATGCACGGTCTAGTGCAACCCCTGTACAAGAGAACTATTCTGCCATATCTATTCCCATTTGTCATAAACTGAAATGGATTTTCCAGTACAATTCCAGAGGTTTAGCTATATTCATATTCCTTCCCTGTTTGTTCACAAATAACTTTGGGTTGAGGTAGATCATAAGATAAAGTTCAGCGTTCTGCTGGTCAGGTCCTCTTAAAAAGGCTGTTTTTTGTAAGCCTTGTAAACATTGGATTTATTCACCTCCCCCAGGAAAACTGTTCTTTATTTATTTATTTGGTTTTAGTTGCTCACTTAGTTTGTTTTTTTTTTCCAATGGATTGTTCCTAATCAGGCTGCAATTGATTGTGTGAATAAGGCTGCCTGTCAGCAGTGTCTAGAGAAGAACATTTCACTGGGCTAAAAATTCATGTGATTGAAATGGATAAATGACACTCTTAATTCACCACAGCTGATTTGATAATGAAACTCCAATTTTAATTTCACAGTACTAGAAAATGACATGCCTACGCTTGAGTCAAGTCAGGAAGTTCCACACATATCAAGCATGCAAATTCATAGTTTAAAACATCTTTTTCTGTGAGCTTTAAATTACAATTAAATTGCTCATGCATATTATTACATGTGCACACAATTTATTCCAATTTAAGAGCACGCCTCCGTCCAGTCGCTGGTTATTCAATGCATGAAGTCTAATAGTCATGTTAAAACTTGAGCTATTGTAATTACTGCGCTTTTAGCATACTGCAGAAGAGCAACCCAAGGTGACTTGGGAGACTCAGTACCTCATTTAAGCTGCAATTAATCAGGATGTCACAAACTACAAGCATCCACAGTCTCATTCTGCTTAATTGCTAAAGGATATGGAATTTTGAGAGGAAACATATTCTAGGTAATGAAGACTGACACCTGCTATTTGTTAAGGGCTTGTGGGCTGGAACTGATGCCTGTCACCTTCTGTGAGGTCACTGTGAGGCCCGTGTATTCAGTTATAGGGTGCTGAAGTTGAGAGTCCTGAAGGCATGCTTCAAAAGGAAGAGCCGCCCCTTGGGGTTAACCAATCCCTGCCACACCTGTGTGATTCTGGTGCAGCTGCTGCACTGATCACAGAGATTATACAACAAAGTGAGTCATGGCTTCAGTGCATTTTTTTGCTGTTTGATGCGAAGCATGCAGTGGAGTGAGAGCTACCGTTGTGCAGCATTGAGGTTCCTTTGAACACACACATGCATGGACACAACCACATTTCAAGCACCCACATAAGTCTGCTGCAAGCTCTTAATGTCTGACTCCAAGTCAGATTAAAACACATGTTCAACAAGGTGTGAGCTGTACTGTCACCAGACATGGGACCTTAAGCAAAGCCTACCTCTCCCTCTCTCTCTCTCTCTCTCTCTCTCTCTCTCTCTCTCTGTCTCTCTCTCTGTCTCTCTCTCTCTTTGTCAATCAGCAGCCTTTCTTCCTGATAGGGAGTCAGATTGTACCAAATATCCAAATCAGGAGTAAGCAAGCATCAAAGTGGAGACAAAGAATGCTTATTTGTGTGAGACCGATAGGGAAGCTTGGAAGGGTTAAATGCGTGTGGATTAAGAAGCAGCCACACATCTGTTTCCATATTCCAATCCTCTTAGTGTCCACTTCAAATATGGTTTTATATCTTCCCTATCTCTCAATGAGGTGAAATATCTGATTAATTGCCTTGCTTTCACTATATCATATTATATTCTTATTCTTTACACTAAATGATGAGGGAGTGTTGTCATGGAGAATCCATAGTAGACCATCATAGCTGTTGAAGTACACCTCAAACAACACCCATGCTCACTATGTTTATCTCCACCTCCCCCTCTGTTTTTATATGTATATGAGACTTAAACTCTGAAATAGATTATTTATTTAGCATCCTGCAATTTATTGCTGGATTAGGCTGACCTGCTCCCTTGTTTACAACATGTTGGCGCACTCCTACTCCCACGGAAAAGTGAAGGACTTGTCTGCTCAGAGCTTGTGCGCGCGTGTGTGTGTGTGTGTGTGTGTGTGTGTGTGTGTGTGTGTGTGTGTGTGTGTGTGTGTGTGCGCATGTGTGTGTGTGGCTGAACAGATACCTTTAGATTTTTCTCTCCAGTAGTGAGGGCGCATGCTGAACCCTCACAAAACACATTTAATATTTAAAATGCCTCTTAACCTTGCTTTTTTAATTCAGCTTACAGCAAGATCTAAGCTTCACAACATACCACATTGTCTTTTTTAAGTCCCTCAGTTTAATTTAAGAATGGGGAACAAGGCTAGCTATTTTCTAAACAGAAGAAAAACTATTACAATTATTAATAAAAAAAACCTGAAAGATGGCAAGAAAGATAGTATTTAAGAAATATACAGTGGATATAATACATATACAATGGATATAACTACTCTCATGATCATTTGTTTATTATTTAATTCAAATTCAGTTCTGAAAAGGATACAAACCAGTAAAAAAAATGGATGACTAAGTTTTAATGCTAAATTTTAAAAATGATGATTCACTACTTCCAAGGTCCATAGCCACATAGTTTAAGTAGTTAGAGAAGGATCTCTCGGCCGTGCCCGCGTCTGTGTTGAAGCACATGTACACTCCATACATGTAAACATAGTTGTGCAGTAAGACGGTTGTTATCGGCAGTACCAAGTTCATCTTAAGAAGACTTTGAAGGAAGATGCAAAGTCTTATGAAGACCTTAAAGGCACATTAATATGAAAATGATTTAAAATCGGTGCACCACTTTATTTAGAAACATACTTTAGAAGCAAATTGTAGGTGTAAAGTTAGAGACTAAGAGTACATCTGTTGTCATTCTCCTAGTCAAAGGCATCTTTCTGATCACATGTTTGCTGCTGGCTGCATATTTGTGGATGGTACACCACTGTAAATCGAGTGACACAGACACAGACTGCAGGAAAATTGGTGTGCTTGAAAAACTCATAATTACATTTGCAAGACAGTTCTGTACAGCTTCAGACACCTGACTTTTGAACTGACGTGTCCTTCCTTCCTTGACGTGTGTTCCTTTTGTTTTTCCAAAAGAATTGCATAGGCTACTTTGCATAAAACACAGAGTAAACATGTTCAGCAGATTGCATTTGATAAAGAAATTGTTTCATTTTGATGACAAATGTGTACACTCTCTTTGCAAATCTTACAGTAATTTGGCTTTAAAATAATAAACCGACTCAATTATAAGATCACGATTATAAAGACAAACCAGAAATTCAAAACAAGACAGTGGGTTTGTCACCTCTATTCTGAGCTTTACACAAAAGCAGTTTGTCTCCCTTGTTTTCTACGAACTAAGGTCAGCACACGCCAAAGAGCTAACAATGCTGTCACATTCCCCCTCCACCTCCGTTTTTTTGTTCCTGCAAAAAAAAAACAAAGAGCATCATCGTCTACAGTCTACTGAGGCTGTGTGATGCCTTTCTGCTAAAAATGATGCCATGACTCTCTCTAACGCATGGGAACGGCACACTGTCACACCAAGTACAAGAACGAGATTCTACTCAGCGACCTTGTTCGCATGTGTTACTAAGTTATAGCCATGCAGATAATGGATTACAATCCACATGGCCACACACTGACCCTGTTCCTTATAGCCATGGATTAGATTTATGAGCAAGGGATGCGAGTAGGAAGGGCTCTGTGTGACACTGAAAAATGGATACACTTTTCCATTAAAAAATGTACCAGTGTTTTAATTGCAATGCTGACATGACATCTCCAAATAATCTTTTTCTTCTAAAGGTGTTATTTGATATGACAATAGTATGGATTGTATGTATAAACTTGATTAACTTTAGTTGTATTCTATTACCAAGTGCTTCATACATAAATATAAAGTTAGTAAATCTACACCTAAATTTGAAATCCTTCTGGCAGAAATTAAATGTACATTGAAAATCTCATTTAAATAAGAAATTCTTCAAACATGAGAATAGAACCACTGAACTTTGGAATTGCAGACACTCTTGGGAGACTACTGGTGTTCAAATTGAAGATAATATATCACCCCAATGATATAACTGTTAAGAACATAAGAAATTCATCAATTCTGTATTCTTATGACCAGTAACATTGGCAGGTAATCTAGTCTTGATTCTTGTAAAATGCAGCAGCCAATTCTTTTCCTTACAAATTCATACCCAAAGGTTATTTACAGGTAATTATTCTATTACTGTTGCAAGGTGCCATTATTTTCCCCCAGGATAATGCAGCAACACTACACTAGACTAAAAAATTGCAAAGTTAAAAGAGTAAGACAAGTACATTGTTTTATACATTTTTAGAGAAACTTGGCAAAACGATGTCTCGGAAAAAATCACTGGTACAGCCCAATCTCTGACAGCATCTCAGTGCTGCAGAGGTGGTTAATTAAGGCTTTTGCAGCCGGACTGTTTCAGTAGACTGCCAGGGGTGCAAAGTGCACCCAAACTTTCTTGCACATTTGTTTGATTTTTAAAAGGAAAAAAAATCTGAACTGTTTTTTCTTTATAGAAATGACTACTGATGCATGTAATGCCTGACTGACAACTAAGATTTATAAATAATTATAGTATTATAAATATTCTAGTTTTATATATATATATATATATATATATATATATATATATATATATATATATATATATATATATATATAAAATATCAACATTTCATAAATGATATAATATTACACAACAATTCATTTGTCAAACTATTATGATGGGTGGGATTTAAAAAAAACAAAAGTGGAGGGCCCTGTGTGTGTGTGTGCGTGCGTGCGCATGCATGTGTGTGTGTGTGTGTGTGTGTGTGTGTGTGTGAGCATGTAGACCCTAGCGTTGGGGAAATTACCTATGAATGAAACCAATGTTGACACAGAGGGAATTCTTATTCTTCCCCATAGCCCACACACTGGGGCCATAGGATGGTGAAACTCTGTGATCCTCGCCAGTCCCTGAGGACTGAGTAAACATAAGCTGACACCAGCAAAGGAGGAATTCCTACAACCTGAGGCACTATTACCCTCTGCCTCTCCCACCCACCTATGCACACTGTTGTGGGCTATCTGCAAAGGCAGATAATGAAGCCAGAAGCTATCTCCACTGCAATTACCTGAGACTGAAACCCCAGGAGAGGCTATGTTTTGGAATGTACTGTGCCCAGAGGACATAAGCAAGACAAGGCAAGCCTACCTCGGTAAAAAGCAAAGGATAAGAGAAGAGCGATCAATCAGACCAAACTGCCTAGCAGTCACATTTTGACCTATTTAATGTACACACCGACAGATTTTTTTCCTTCTTGCTGTGTAAATAATTCATATACGTACATCCTTGCAGGGTCAGGTCATCCAGTAAGCTTGTATACATAGCTACAACAGAGCAAACGCTGAACACTTAGAACTTTAATGGAACAAGGTCATGATGCAGGAGACACGAACTACCAAACCAAGAGACAAATGACTGAGAGAGAGAGAAAGATAGAGAGAGATGGAGAGACAGAGAGAATGAGAGAGAGAGAGAGAGCGAGAGAGAGAGAGAGAGAGCAAGAGACACACAGAGAGACATACAAAGCACAATCTGCTCTGAGCAGACATTTTAATACTGGATGTGCAATTAGCGTACACTAAACAGCACGCCATGCCTCTCAGAAGCTATTTCCTTAATCCTTACAGCAAGAAGGAGAATAACTCTACCAAGGAAAGCAATCTCTCTCTGAATATCCCTTGCTTTGCTGCAGAGCAGCTATCTGCACTGGAAACTGCCACCTCCTCGTTGCTCCTTAAAGCACCTCTAATCGCTCTAGGCATTATACAGGGCTAATTTCCATACTCATTTTTTTCTCCTTCTCCCTTCCCTTTAATTCCAGCCTGATGCAAGGCACATCCAATCGCAGGAGGACAGACTGCATTGTGGGATACATGTTTGGAATCGAGAATGTCAGAGGAGGCACAGCCACAGACAATACACATAGAAACACAGAGACCATTAAGAACGCTCCCCAGACAGAAAGGAGGAAGGGTGCGGCTCTCGTCAGTGCAGGAGTGGCCAGCCGCCGTCACTGATGTCAGCGGTCAAACAGAAATGCTGCAGTGTCCCTTCAG
>NC_137512.1:20955000-20975000 GCF_041902795.1 Electrophorus electricus | reverse complement strand
TGTCAACCTGAACAAAGACATTCTGGTATTTGTAGGGTATAGGTTAACCTCGGGAAAGCAAATCATGAGTTTGGCAATGCACCATGGAAAAAGAAACACATAGAAGCATAAAATTGAAAATTGAAAATTGTAATGGCCTGTCGATTTAACTTTAAATTAGACCTAACTTATGAAAATTCAAAGCAAATAAATAAATAAATAAACAAATATATAAATACTTTACTCACCTACGTTCAACAATTTCATTAAAAACCCATACAGCAGTATACAACTGCCTTTGTGAAATAGCTGGCAACCTAATTTTATTCATGGAGGAGAAAGAGTAAAGGGCCGCTAGGTGTCACCCTTGTGACTTTAAAAACGACTTACCCTCAAAACGACTTACTTACCCTCAAAACGACTTACCCCCGAAACGATCTCTAATCCGCGCCCCATTACACGTCTCGCTCTACCACTCGCCCCGCCTGAGCGTGCATGCCGTGTGTGTGTGTGTGTGTGTGTGTGTGTGTGTGTGTGTGTGTGTGTGTGTGTGTGTGTGTGTGTGTGTATGGGGGGAAGTGGGGGGCGGAGGGTGACAAATATAGTGAGATAAAAGATTAACTCAGATCATTAAACAAGAACAATTGTTTACTCGACCCGAAATCTTACAAATATTACAAATGAGCCTGATTTATGCTTGAAATGCCTGCATTATTGGCAAGACCGTTTCCCTCCATGCAACCACTAGATTAATGCACAAAAACCCTATAGGCTGTTCCTTAGTGGATTGAGGGCAGAAGAAAACATAAATGTCAACTAAACAGGGTCAAGGCAGAACAGATTCCTCATTTATATGTTCAATTAATACACTTTTTCTATGCAGGAAAAGACGCAACGACTAGAATATTTTAATTAAAGGATATAATTATACAAATAAGTTTCGAAATAAAAATTAAAAAAGATATCTAAATAAATCTGCTCGTCTGCCTCCGAGTTTTCACGGAAAGTTCGCTCATGCAAGCTATTCTACACGTTCGCGCACTGAGCACATGCATAACAGCTCTCGTAAAATGTCCCAGGAGAGTATTTCTAGGGGCAAAAAAAATGAATTTACGCACAGTAACCAGTGAGACAGGTCTGTATGCGTGCCAGGAGAGCGTATATGTGAATGTGTGTGAGGAGATACAGAGAGAGAGGGAGAGCGAGAGAGAGAGAGAGAGAGAGAGAGAGAGAGAGAGAGAGAGAGAGAGAGAGAGAGAGAGAGAGAGAGAGAGAGAGAGAATGAGCTTCGTTAACATGGCCAAATCAAGTTTTCTCTATTATCCGAACTAGAAACAACTGCCATTCGCTGTTTGTTTGCTTCATTCGTGCCATGACGAGACAAATATTTATCATCATTTCTCGGAAGTATTTCATATCATTACGGTTCCGGGATCTGTTCCGCAAAGCAACACGTAGCCTGACCTTCGCTGTATTTTATGCCAGAGCAGATATTATATATTATTACAGCTATGTTATAAGACATGAGTAATGTTTAAAACTCCAGGAATACAGCACTGAAGCAGTTCTGGACGCCAAAGACAAGAACTCTAACGTGTGCGTTTTTTAAAAAAAAATTTAATCCGTTTAATTAAACACATTCAGAAACCACAGTGAGACATGGTGGACTTTACGTTATTGGATTCAAATTGGGAATGAGCTGGATCTCGACAGTCACGGGTGGGAAGGAGCGCTTCTGCGCTGGCTCTCCGCTAGACGCGCCTCGCACTGTGCGGACCAGGCGCTAGTTGGCCGAGTTCCGCGGCAGGGCTTGGCCACGCCCACCAGCAGACCCGACTCTCCAGTGTAACCTCTGATTGGCTGCGGGGATTGCGGGTCCTGAGAGTGAGCGCTAGGACCGAGCTTTGCGTTCGGCAGTATGCACTGAAGATGCGTGTGGTGCGCTACATTGAGAACTGCGTTGAGAACTAACCCCAGCCACAGACTGGATATTTTCAAAGAATCCACATTGTTTTTTGGCAAGTCAAGTTGAGCTGAGCTCCTAAACATAGTCGACGCTAAATTGATCACTAATCAGTACTTTAAATAAGGATTTTCTTTTACTCTGACCGGACTACGACCTGATGATAACGACATACGTCTCTTCTGAAGCAATTTGCAGCAAGAAATCATCTAGACTTATAACCGAGGAAGCATCCACGTCTTGCTCGAATGGGAATACTGGAGGATTGTGAACTGGACAAGTACAATTAAGACTGGTTCGTGCACCATCATCGCTGTTCCATTTTCCGAGGTTGGCCGATATTCTCGCCCTGATAGCCTACAGTTTCACTCTCAGTCTGGATTCTTTACCGCTTCAGTGGATACGGGTTTTGACTGGGCTAATTGCGGATGGGAGATGGGAGCCATTCTAATTTGAAAATATTCAAATTAGGAATTATTTCAATTTGAATTATGTGGATTTGGCACAAACCGTTCATATAGAGTTATTTCTTTCGAATGATCATGCGTGCGTCAGGAATGATCGTGATGAGCCTGATTTTTATTAAACTAGAACATTTTTAATCTTTCGTTAACACTCATAAGTTATGGACCTGTTAATCTTTTGAGATTCTTTTTTCTTTCATTGACACAAAATGGTCGGCTCACAATATTGGTCTGTAATACACTGCGGTCTTAACTTCGCCTACATGCAAATGCTCACAGTCATTTTTGTCGTTCATAATGCATTCACGTTTTTTTAATTAATTAATTTTTTTTGGGGTGATGCAGGAAAGAGTTCATATGAAAATACTGCAATGAAGTGAACGAAACTCGCCTGCAGTTCCGGCAATTCCGATGAATTGCATAGCAGCTCCACATTTTTTCGTTTGTTTTTAAAGGATATTTGTCGGGCGTCATTTTGATGAAATGAACGTAACCTACTGGGACGTCCGTCGCGTCGTTCCTAGCAGTACATGGTGATGCAAATGACCGAAAGAAAGAAACCATCAACAGGTATTCTGCATTCAAAAGAGATGGATTTCTTACAAATCATTTTGTGTTTTCTCTTGTGCTGGACTGGTGCCAATGCTGTTTTCAATTTGAAATATTCCGTTGAAGAAGAACTGCGGGCAGGGACAAAGATCGCCAACGTAACGGCGGACGCGAAAGTTGCAGGCTTTGCACTGGGTAACCGACAGCCTTATTTGCGAGTCATCTCCAATTCTGAACCGCGATGGGTTAATCTAAGCCCCGCCGGACTACTTATCACCAAGCAGAAAATTGATCGGGATGCTGTTTGCCGACAGACACCGAAGTGTATTATCTCTTTGGAAGTGATGTCCAACTCGATGGAAATCTGTGTGATTAAAATTGAGATTATTGATGTAAACGACAACGCACCCCGTTTCCCCACCAACCACATTGACATAGAGATATCGGAAAACGCCGCTCCAGGTACCAGATTTCCCCTAGAGGGGGCAAGCGATCCGGACTCGGGAAGCAACGGCATTCAAACCTACACAATTACACCCAATGATATTTTCGGGTTGGAAATTAAGACAAGGGGAGACGGATCTAAAATTGCAGAGCTTGTGGTGGAAAAGACGCTGGACAGGGAGACTCAGTCTCACTATACGTTGGAAATCACCGCAGAGGATGGCGGAGACCCCCCTAAGACTGGAACTGTGCAACTAAATATCAAAGTAACTGACTCAAATGATAACAATCCAGTTTTTGATGAGCCCGTATACACTGTTAACGTGATGGAAAATTCCCCTATAAATACACTGGTCATAGACCTGAATGCAACTGATCCGGATGAAGGGACAAATGGTGAGGTTGTATACTCATTCATTAATTTTGTGTCAAATCTGACTAAGCAGATGTTCAAGATTGATCCCATAACCGGTGTTATAACCGTGAATGGCATTCTGGACCACGAAGAATTACGCGTGCACGAAATAGATGTTCAAGCCAAAGATCTGGGTCCAAATTCCATCCCAGCTCACTGCAAAGTAATTGTCAATGTAATAGATGTCAACGATAATGCACCAGAAATTAAACTTCTGTCAGAAAACAGTGAGATGGTAGAGGTGAGTGAGAACGCTCCTCTTGGATATGTCATCGCGTTGGTGAGAGTGTCAGACAACGATTCGGGTGCAAATGGAAAAGTGCAGTGCAGACTGCAGGGCAATGTGCCTTTCAGGCTTAACGAGTTCGAGAGCTTCTCCACCTTACTTGTTGATGGCCGGCTAGACAGGGAGCAGAGAGACATGTACAATCTGACCATTCTGGCCGAGGACAGTGGTTATCCCCCTTTAAGAAGCTTAAAGTCCTTTGCTGTTAAAGTAACGGACGAGAACGACAACCCTCCCTACTTCACCAAACCACATTACCAAGCAATGGTACTCGAAAACAACGTCCCGGGTGCATTCCTGCTTGCGGTATCCGCCAGAGACCCGGACCTGGGAATGAACGGTACAGTGTCTTATGAAATCATAAAATCAGAAGTCAGGGGAATGTCTGTGGAATCATATGTCACCGTAAACTCAAACGGCGAGATTTACGGGGTAAGAGCTTTTAATCACGAAGATACACGGACATTTGAATTTAAAGTCTCGGCCAAAGATGGGGGTGATCCTTCTTTAACCAGCAATGCCACAGTGCGAATTGTAGTCCTGGATGTAAATGACAATACACCCGTGATGACAACTCCACCACTGGTTAACGGGACCGCGGAAGTATCCATTCCCAAAAATGCTGGAGTTGGTTATTTGGTTACTCAAATCAAGGCCGACGACTACGACGAGGGCGAAAACGGAAGGTTGACGTATTCAATCTCGGAGGGGGACATGGCGTACTTCGAAATTGACCAGATTAATGGCGAAGTGCGGACCACAAAAACATTTGGAGAAAACTCTAAGCCATCCTACCAAATCACTGTTGTGGCCCACGACCACGGCCAGACATCCTTGTCTGCTTCTGCATACATTGTCATCTACCTCTCTCCGGACCTTAACGCACAGGAACAGATCGGACACGTGAACCTGTCCCTCATCTTCATCATTGCCCTGGGCTCTATCGCTGCCATTCTGTTTGTCACAATGATCATTGTGGCAGTCAAGTGCAAAAGGGATAACAAGGAAATCCGAACGTACAACTGCAGGTACCCAAACAATTTGTTTTGTTGTTTTTTTTTGCGCAACGGCCACACTGGTTTTACGTAAATCTTACATGTACCCTGTAGTTGAGTGTTATTCGTGAAATGATATACAACAAGTGCAGCCTGGAAGTATAAACCCTGGTAAATGCATCTGCATGGTTGGTGTTTCAGCTCATATCGGTCGTGGATGTGTTGACGTGCTGTTGTGTGCATGCAGCCAGGCCTCCAATGACTGCAGTGGAGAGATGTACCAGCAGAAAGAAAAATCCCAGCAGGAATACTGCTGTATTTTCAGTAGCTATTGACATCACTGAAGGTTTACTCATTAAAAGAAAAATAATAGTAAAACAGGCACACTTGTCCTTCCACCATCTTTATATTTCAGATATTAGGCCTAGTTGATTGTAATTAGGCCTAAGTCATGTACAACATATTAAACGAAATGATAACATAAAATGATCTTTACTATCTCAAAATGTGCCATTGTAAATATTCGACTACAACACGCCCATAAAAGGCAGGAGTAACACCATTTATTCTATTCTATTACTTTTATCTGCCAGAGCTGCCCATCAACAACCATAGGGAACAAAGAAGCCTGATCCTTATGCATACAAAATTAGCCTGAGCTGCTCCTTAACTGCCAGGTCAGAGCACAGGAATTCAGTGATTTCAATCTTTTGTTTTGCACAGCCCCTGTAAGTTAACTGAATAGCAGTTTGGCAAAAAAATAAACAACAAATTTGAAGCCAATATTAACATGATGTCTATATATATATATATATATATATATATATATATATATATATATATATATACACACACACACACACACACACACACACACACACACACACACACACAACTGTGAATGAAAGGAAAAACATAAATGCATGGTAATAGTCTTGACTAGTGCACAGGCCAAAATATTGTTTTGTTCCTCTAGTGTACTTGGAATCCCTATTAATCCGTTACATAGACCTCTCAACGTTCACTCCCTATCGTTACATTACCACTCAAGATTTCCATATAAATTGCTTTGGCAAATTTAATCTGAAGCCATCACCATATTTCTACACTGAATATATTTTTTTGTTGACATTCCTGTCATGGGATGCAACATAACCATATTGAGAGAGATGTTTTGGGCGAGAGAACATCATAAAGCATGATAGATATATTTACAAGAAAGCCTTTATTCAGAGCGACTGCAGGTTGGCTGTCCAGATCCTTTGTGTAGATTGCAATGGTTCACATTTATTTTTTTTTTGCTGCAGACATAAACCTGATGGAGGCTCTCAGCTCTCCCAGCAGGGGGTTATTGAGAGCGCTTGATATGCTTTGCTTGTGATGTACTCAGAGTCCTATTTTTGACTTATCCAAGATCCACCGGCTTGCACTCCCAATAAGAGGGAACTTAATACTTAATATTGGCCACATTGATTACAAAAACAAAACAAAACAAAATCCTACCATAATAGACATGTAGAGTAGCAGTTAAAATACATAGAAATAATAACAGCAAAAATAATGTTAGTTTGTGATGTTAGAATATTAAGATTAAAACAATTGGCCATTTCCAGGTCACAAATCAATTAAAAAGCAAATGGAATGTCAAAAATAAACAAAATAAATAAATTACTATAAAATTTTGAATACTTCTTCTTTGAAAGTAGTTACGTTATAAAATATACACTTTTGTTAAGACATTTTAATTCGCGCTGCACGCTGTTTTTTTTCGGAGGCAGCGTCTGTACATCTGTGCTTGACTTATTTACAACCGTCTGCTCAGTCGTATTTTTTTCCCCTGTCTGCTTGCCATTCAGGAACCATGGTACAAGCGACAACAGAGAGATCCAGTTCCTGTCTCTGTTCTTGAGAAAAATGTCCCCCTCTGCTTGCTGCCCACTTTGAGTTGGAGGAGGAAAACTGCCTTCACTTGCCCTCCAAATGATAAGGTCATTTTGCTCCACTGGAAAAAGGAAACAGCATATGTACACACAACCCGCAACCACCTGCCCCAATAAATACAAGAAAATGGCAAAAACAGAAGCAGAGCTTTTAACTAATTCTAAGAACAATCTGAAAATGAATGGAGCAACCAGAAAATAAATAACTGTAATAGCGTTTGGGGCTAAGACTCTCTTGGGGAGAATAGATGGTCCAGCAGGGAAACACAAACCTCGCTCATGAACTCATGCCTTCATGTCCGGAGTGGAACAGTCCAAGTGACCTCTTCCGAATTTCAATATCTCTCATGTGGTGTGATTAGAATTCGAATCCTCTGCTAGTCAGAAGTAGCTAGTGTGAAAAAATTCAAATTTGTCTCCAACTGCCAGTGGAGGTTTACTAGTACTGAACGCAAAAGAAAGGAATGAGTGTGTGCTGGTATTTGAATATTATTGCTTACTCTCCTGATGGTGTTCTGTGTCATTTGTCACTGTATGTGCTGCTTTGGTCTGGCATGTTTGCATTGTGCTGCTTGTTTGTGACGAGTCGAGCCGCCGAGCATGAAAATGTAAACAAATGAGGAATGTGGGCTCCATTGGTGACCGGAGGCCAGCGGGCTGTGCCCCCTCTCCGGCTGTGCCAACGGAGCCAGGCTGCGGCGCCTCTGTAAGTGCCAAAGCCTGCTCTGGCATGAACTTGGTGTGCGGTGGGAAAGGCAGAGCACTGCTTTATTGAGTCTGTTCAGTTTCTTCTACCTGCGCAGGGTGGCTGAATACTCCTACGGCAACCAGAAAAAGTCCAGCAAGAAGAAGAAGCTGAGCAAGAACGACATCCGGCTGGTGCCGCGAGACGTGGAGGAGACGGACAAGATGAACGTGGTGAGTTGCTCGTCCCTCACCTCCTCGCTCAACTACTTCGACTACCACCAGCAGACCTTGCCGCTGGGGTGCAGGCGCTCCGAGAGTACCTTCCTCAACGTGGAGAACCAGAACTCCAGGAATGCCGCGCCCAACCACGGCTACCACCACACCTTCACCGGGCAGGGCCCACAGCAGCCTGACCTCATCATCAACGGCGTGCCACTGCCAGAGGTGAGAGCCGCTCTAATCAGACTCCCGCCTGCCGCGGCCGGCAGCCAGGCCGCTGGGGAGGGGCAGGGAGGTGCGGGAGGAGCATGGGGGGGGGGGGGGGGGCGCATGGTGTTTTCAGTCGGCCTGGGCACGAAGGCCGCGGAGCTGGGGTGGCACGTGGAAGGGCCAGAGGGAATCGCGGTTGTTGGAGGGCAAGACAGAGAGCGCTGGGCAGTTGTTTGACCAGAGCAGACAGATGAGTCATGTCCACGGGTGTTTTCCCGGCATGACGCAAGCTTTTGCACTCAGTGTGGTGGCTGTGACACAAATGAGCTGGAGCCCCATGTATGGATGGTGCCGATGATGCAGCAAAGAGCAGCATGTGGAAGCTGGCCTGTTGCCAGGGTGCATTATTCGGCCACTTCTGATTCTGCTGTTTCCCATTCTTGTTTTGGTTTGTTTTGCTTTGATTTGTGCGGAGCTGCTGTGAAAGAGCTGGTGCCTGAACATCTGCCAAGAGCATTGACCCAGCTAATCGGCTGCGCTGTGTGTCATTTTAGGTGCGAGCGTTAAGAATAATCATCAGTTAAACGGCCGGTGTGTGAGTCAGGCGCTTGCACTGCTGCTCATAGCAGGTGGGCCCAGGCTGCGTGTGCCTCTGTTCGTATGTGCACAGACCCACACAGGGCTGGAAGGGTGGATGCGCAATCAAACCGAGAACGGCTTTGGTGCACGAGGAACGAGCGCAGCACTGCAGATCTTTAGCTTATAGATCCACTAGATCGGAAGGCCTCTGAGCAGGCTTGATGCTCCTCTGAATGCCTGGCGGAGTACATGAAGGAGTGTGACACCTGTGAGGTGAGGAGGAATGTAAAATTGACAAAAAACTAAAGGTAATTGGGGGAAAATGGCTTGCACATATGCTGTCTGGGGAAGGGAGCCAAGGAGGTGTGCCATAGCCAAGTGGGAAACATTAGACTTGCATTGAACCACTGATTGGCTTTTCCCAGTACTGCCCTTGTTTCCTTAAGATCACGGGGGTCAATCAAACGCACTTAAAGCCGTGCTAATATACCATGGTGTTAGGCAGAGGCCACTGTCCCAGGCAGATGCCATATTAAAGTGGTTTCAAATCTGCGTATTGGACCATGAGAGCACGGTATCGACAGAATGGAGCTAACTGCACCTCTGTGGAGCATGACCGGTGGCACCCCGTGGTGGGCTTAAAGTGCACACCAGCTTGACAAAGGAATTATGGAGTGTTGTAAAAAGCAAATGTAGTAGCCAGGCATATTGGCTTAAGCCTCTAATAGGAGCACCTTGGCAACAGGATTAAGAGACCTCTATTTGTCTCGGCTGATGAATAAAAAAGAACAGTAGGGGGAAGAAATAAGGCAGCAGATTGAGTGTGATGATCTCCGATTCAAAGCTCCGTCGCCTGATAGCTATGCATTAGAGCGGCAACGGAGAGAAAAACAGAGTGAGTGAGAGAGAGAGTGAGAGAGAGTGTTAATGCCAGGCATCTGGGCTTTTTCCAATTTTCTCTTGGCCAGTGATTGTTCTGATAAAGCCCACTGCTCGTTTGCATGCAGACTCCATAAGGCGGTGCGCTCCACCTGACGCTGACAAACATCGCTTTGACCACGGCCCTGCATATTCTTCCTCTAAGCCTGGAGACAGAGTGATGATGGCATTAGGGCTAATCCCTCTCGTGTGTATTTGTGTGTCTGAGTGAGACGGGCCTTTTATTTTCCCATTCCCTTAGTTGAATGGAGTGGCCCAAATTATTTCTCCATCATTGTGACGTTTATAGAAGACAGTGGCTCAATTTCCAGATATTGCTGTTTAAGAAAAATCTTGTCAGCGTAATTACATACCCATTTATATGGAGCACAAACAAACAGTGCAGCTGTGAAATGGCCGATAATAGCTTCGTCATGCTTTGCAAGCCTGGGCTTGAAGGCACTTGACTGCAGAAGGCAGGGTTTCCCAAAGGTCTAGCCAGGGCACACTGACTCGTGCACAGCTCTGATTAACACTGCTTCTCTTCAGACCCAAAAATACCCAGCTCAGGCCCCTGGGCTGCTGTGTAACCATTCATATTTCAGATGTCATATGGATATGTAGTTTGTGTGCTTAAAAACTCCCATTTGTAGCTTATCTTCCAAAGATTTATGCACTTTGACGAGGGCTATAGTAATATTTTGCCAAACTTAAAGCCATTTATAAAGACAGCCTTATTGAAATTATTCACTAATTCCTAGCTGATTATTGGTTGGCTAATTTAAAACCTTGGAGAATTTGACCAGTTGTAGTGCTGCTGCTTCCGATATTGCCCGTGTGCACACTGAGACAGCAGCATTTACGTCAGATGTAGTACTAATCGAAAGAGCTGCCATTAGACAAGGGACAACTGCAAACATCCCTGCCAGGAGCATTAAGGTCCAAGACCCCAGTAACACGAATCTCAAGAGCACAAGTCCAGAGCTCTCTGCTTCTAATGCTGTCTCTCTCTAGAGATGGTTTTGTGCTGGCTGTCTCTGAGGTATCGAGCTACTTGTTTTCAGCAAGCAAGGTGGTTATACTTGCCTGCGGTTTACCTGCGGAGTTATATGCGTGCCAGAAAGACCCAGACTCCTGCCAATTTACACCAGAGCTGTTCGCAAAGGATCCTTTAAAGCTAAAGGAGTGCTCATGGCAATATGTTTTTGAGTTGCTAGCATGTGTTATGCTTCACGCCACCTGCGATACAGTTAATAAGATAAGATTCTGCAGGATATCGATCTGCATTGAATTATCTTTATGTGAAAAGATATGAAAGGTTCATTCGGCTGAATCTCATTAGAGTGCTAAATGGAGTGGAAAAAGGGAGGCCTACCCCCTTAGTTTTTTCCTCTGAAGATTTACATTGCATTTTTGTTGGAGGAAATCTGCGCACGACTTTGCCAAGTTTTGCTCAATGCTAATTGAAGTACTCCTCCACCAGATGCTGGCATTCTGCTACCTGGGAAATTACTCCATAAATCCCACAGCTAGCATATGGGACTCAGATACAGTGTAATCTGTAAGCTTGGATGCTCAGTAAGCATCCCTCAACAAAGGTCCAAAAACAAGCTCGTGTTTACAGCAGTGCGATACATATGCTGCAACGCAAAGCACGGGCGTGAGAGTTTTGAAGAGGAAAATGATCTATACTCCTGCCGTGGCACCTTATTGCGTTTTCTTTTCCATATGTGTAGAGCCCGAACATCTTATCCAGCTTGCAGCTACAGCCTTAGATTTCCTTGCCGTCAGGCTCAACTGCGCCGCACACACTCGCATGTTGTTTTGAGTATTCAAAGCAAATGTCACACTGTACTGGTGTTCTACACATCTGCGGCTGCTGGTGGTGCCAATCATGTGCAGCCCCCTCCAGCTCTGCTCTGCTCTCTCTCTCTCTCTCTCTCTCTCTCTCTCTCTCTCTCGCTCTCTCTCTCTCTCTCTGTTTTTCTCACTTAGTCTCACTCTCGCTCTGTTTCTCTCTCTCTCTCGGTCTGTCTTGCTCACGCTCTTGCACTCTAAGTTTATATTATATCTTATATCTTAATTGCACCGATGTTATGCCATACAACCTCATAGACAAAGATAATCAAACTGTAGTTTAAAAAAGAAAAAAAAAAACTCCCTTCCTTCCTGTCAACCCTTCAGATTATTAATAGGGCTGCAGTATCTGTTGTACGTATGGGCTAATTAGCTGGGTTCCTTTCTCCTCCATCATAATCTTCTTCCCGTTCCTATGCAGTTTTGGGTGTGGATGGTCTCCATCTTTGTCCTGCCACTGAAGTCAAGCTTTTTCAGACTGATTGAGCCGGTGACATGTTTGTTTGCTTTTTTTTGGTGATGGACGGTTTGACTCATTTAAAGCAGTGGGATTTTGTGTTCCTTCAGTTTTCATCACACTTGCCCAATTAGTCATCCTAGATTCCATACACGATTGTAAAAGTCACAGTGCGCTGTCTCCCGGAAGAGTCTCTGTGGACTAGCGTACTCTGAGGCACGGCCATTTTAACAGATTCATTGAGAGGCACTTTCCGACTCTGTAAGAGGGGACAGACATCATTGACATGCTTACACACTACACGCACGCATGCACGCACAGACGTGCACACACACGTGCGCACACACACACGCACACGCACACACACGCACACAGTGTTACATATAACAGAACAAGCAGGGAAAAAAAAGTGATAGAGAAAGGGAGATAAAAGTGCTGTTTTAGATGAAAATGAAATTGCATAAGAAGGCTCTTTTGGGGGCACAGCTGGTGTTGTGGCCTTCGAGTGCTCCTTTGCTAAAAGATGCAGCAGGAATGTAGGAATGCTGTCTAGTTGCCCGGCCACTGTCGTCGTATGCCAGTGTTAGAGCACCATAATATCAAGCAAGCTCATTGTAATGTAGAGCCTGTGGACGACGCTTTCATGGGCTCAGTAATGAGAAAATCCATAATCTCTGTGACTCACTGATTTGGAGCAAAGTTGCCGTGTATGCGGCAGGGAGGGGAGAGTTTGCACACAACCGTGCGCCATGCAGACTGTCGTTCTGTGCGCTACCCCGCAGGTGGGCATCGCTAGCAGGCCCAGCCATCATCGATGTGGTGCTCTTTTATCCAAGGGAGGACATAAATATGCCAGAAAAACCAAAGGTAGCCTTGAGGTCCGGCGGGACGAGGGGTGCGCAGCCTCCAGTTGGGACAGAATGAGTCAGGGCAGGGGTTGCGCGTAGGGCTGTCCAGGCAGCATCAGTCTGTGCATGATGACTCTGTGCACTGCTCTAGCCGTGTGGTGGGGGGGAGGGGGGGGAGGAAGGGAGAAATTTTCAGTGCTTGATTGTGTTTTTATGTGGACAGTAATTTTTTGCTATCTTTTCTTTTTTTCTTTTCAATTCGACAGCCTTGCCTATTTGAGAATGAGAATGAATTGTGCCTCTGATCTCTACAAGAGTGGTTTCCATAGAGCAGAAGTGTGAGTTCTCTGCTCATCATGCTTCCTTCGCTTGCTAAACCGTATTTCCATCTCCATGAAATTGTGCACAGCACCTGAAAATGTGAATTTAGGCCTCTACCTACTTGCTAAAAAAGAGGATAAGACTGCTGTATCTACAGACAAAAGGCACATAAGAGTTTCATATTATCTACTTTTAAAATCTAAATTACTATCTACCACAAGCCTATTACAAAGCACGTGTTGCAGTCAGAAGAGAAAAAAGTCATAAGTGAAATTATGTGCTTTTCGACATTTTAGACTAATAAAATAATTGGATTAATTGAAAAGTCTGCTAAGCTAAAGTGACTGAGTTAAAAATCTTTTTAACCTAAAAATTTAACACATCAGCAGTTGATCTCAATGGTATTCATCTCCCATAGGTTATCCTGATTTCAGTTTCCAAAGCCTGAAAAAGAACGTCATGGACATTCTCTAAGTTTTTACGGACATGCCCTATGAATACACTATAATTTATGCTTTGGTTCTTTGACAAGAGAAGGTCTGTAATGTGTAGAACCCCAGAACCAAGAAACTGAATGAAATTCTACAAGATATAAAAAATGGAGACTTTTAAGTGGTCTAAAGCTGGATGTCTGTAGTAATTCTGCATGTGGATAAACTCTCTTTAAAATCCATCATACTCCTGTGTTCGTTTGTTCTGACTAAGATGACTATATTAGTCGTGGTCTTCAGCTCCTCCTGGTAAACGAAAAATGTACTTGGCTCCCTTTTTGGCTTACTTTGAAATCCTTTTCATTAAAAAATGTGCATTTGGAAGATATCAGGCACTACAAGATATTTTCACACTTCCCCATGCAACATTTAATGTGTGATATCGCCAAGATTTGCTGTGGGAAGACAGAACCTGTGAAAGCATTCCTGATAGAGACCTAGCTGGCCACAGGAAGGTAGAGTTGAAAGGCACAAGAGAGAAAAACTTCATTAAATTATACTCATTCTCTCTCTCTCTCTCTCTCTCTCTCTCTCTCTCTCTCGTTCTCTCACATGCACGCACGCCCGTGCACACACACACACACACACACACACACACACAGACACACACACACAGACACACACACACACACACACACACACACACAGACACACAGACACACACACACACACAGACACACACACACACAGACACACACACACACACACACACACAGACACACACACACACAGTCAGCTTCATCTCTCATTAACACAGATTTAGCTGCCAGCACTGAAAATGCCCAGAGTTAAATGAATAGGAAGGGAAAGGTCGGCCTACATTCTTTAATACGAGCCATACCAGTTGTTATTGCCGTGGGGAATGTGGAGAGGCAATGTTTTACCATACACTTATCATCATACTGTTAATGTATGCAAATACATAGCCTTCCTCAACAGTAGGGCTTGTCATGTTGACAAAATGTGTACTATTGTTCAAACGATTTAACAAAACCATGCAAGCTATGCACCCATTAATATTATGCATGGAAGACACAGTAAAATGAAAGATAGTACAGCTTTGATCCATATGCATAATCCCTGTAGTCTATAGTTGACCGAGGGTGGTAATACGTGCCAATGCAGACAGAAAGGGGAACTTTGCTGTTTAGGTGTAAGCAGAGAGCTCTACAAATCTCTATTGCCCCATTCCTTTTTTACTCATCTAAAGAACACTCAGTGATAACGTGCCAGACTGATTTTCCTCAAATGCAGGGTTGGAAAGGTATTCATTAACATTTAGAGCCACTTGTGCTTACAAACACAAAGGGTGAATTCATTTACCATTGTCCATTCATGTCTGGTTATGTCACCCAGGTTAACAGGATGTCCTCTGACCAATACGCCACTTCATCTGAACAGAGCCAGGGCCACTGTAGCACCACATACGCGGTTGTTTTTTCCCCCAGAGTAAAACCCTAGATACGCACAGAGTGACCTTTAAAATCTCCCTGTTCTTTTTACCCAAAACTAAAAGGAAGTCAGTATGTGTGTGTGTGTGTGTGTGTGTTGTTTTTTTTTTTTACTTCTAGCCACCACAGCAAATGCCACCTTCTGCATGTGTTATCATAAAGCAGAAGAATATGCCAGGGGCTCAGACCTGCTGGCCAGGTTGGCTTTGCTCGGCTGTGCCAACGTTGTTTTTCTTGGACTAATATCAGTCCAAGATAACAGTTTGCGTATTGATTGCCTCCCACCTCCCAACTTCCTGATAAAAACCTATGATAAAAACACAGCTGATAAAAACCTATGATGTATGGAGTCAATTACACATCAGGAGTGGCCTGTTAGCCCGGGCCTTTACTCTGGTGATATATATGTGAATGCGAGAGTGCCAGATCTACCCGGCTAACTGCACTGCCTTTCATCGAAGATTAATTTGCTCCTTCTCTGCATGTTTATATCGTTAACAATAAGAGATCCCCTTTCCTCATCTTCCACGACTGTGATGGATCCCGGGCTATCAGGCTGGGCTGCCAGGCTGTCCGGCTTTGCGGAGAGACGGCTTAATGATCGGAGTGACTGCTGGCAGGGCGGTGGACGCGCGGCGGGGAGAATGGCATGCCGATGTAGCCAATGTGCATTGTTCATCTGCAGAACAGGAGGCAGAGCGTGTAATGAGCTGTAGCGGCTGCCTGCGCCGGGCCTAATGGACTATGACCGGCGCTGGTTCTTCCCGGGGCCTCGGCCGCTCCTGTCGCGGGCGCGGCCCGGTCCAGCCTGCTCTCCTGTTGGCGTCCAGGTCCTGCAGACCACTCCCCTCTACCCCACTTTGTCTGGATGCTGTAAGCACTGTTTTATTTTAAGTGGATGCCTTCTCCCTTCTGCATAACGAAATCTGAAAGCAGGCAAACAGGCTGCAGATAAACAGATCCAATGTTCAGAGAGGAAAGCAGGAAAAAAGCGCAGATGTTAGACTTGAGATTTTTGAGATGCTGTTTCTCTGTATTGTTTGCTATAATCTTTTTTTTTTTTTTACACAGTAATCCTGTTTTGCATTTTGATTCCAACGGTTCCCTGAAAACGATTCAAGCAGGCCTACTTTGCTGGTTTGTTTCTCATGACGATGAGCTAGAGGATGGGCCTCCACTGCCCCAGCTTGTGAGGTTATGGAGACATAACCTTCTGGGACCAGGAGAAGGCAACTAAGGCGGGACGGGCCGGGGAGAACCCCAAAGCAGCCGGGAAGGCATCCTCTGAGAGCAGCCAGTGAACCGCAGCACATGGGCGCTTTGGCACCCCCGTCACGTCTGCCGTTCGACGTCCCGGCGGCCGGAGAGCCAGAGTTAATGAATGAGATTGGTGTGCTTGCCTTCGCCCGCTCCTGTGCGCCGTGCTTTTAACTGGGGCTGCGGTCTCCCTGGCTGCACACTGACGAGGCAGCTGTTCTGTGGGAGGGAGCCGGCATCAGGGATGGTGCTGACTACATGAGGTTGAGCAGTCTTGTTCTCCTACTTTAATGATGACAGCCCTAACGTGCCCTGTGGGTCGGCGGGGGCGCGTTACTATGGAGCTGTACCAGCGTGCTCTCTTGCCCGCCAAAACTTCAGAGGCTTTGTTAGCCTAAAGCCATCTGACAAGAAGCACTATGGTGAAAACACACCGTGTCTCCCATGGCTATGACTGTGTGCGGGACACACAGTGGGAGAGTGGGGTGGAGCGGTATTCTCTGTTGGTATCTTGTTTATTATGCCTTGGGTGTGTCATATAACAAATGGAGGGAGACAGTTTTCTCTCTGGGGTTCTTAGACTCTCCCCAAAGAGTGTGATTAATTGTTATTGTACTCTATTTTTATGGTGCGCCCTGAAATACATAGGTATGGATAGGCTGACAACGCTGCCTCAGGACCCCTCTGACAATGTTTGCTTTAAGGTATTTTCATATTTTATGGCCCCTGTTGATTTAGCTACTCAACAGCACTGCTTGCCACTCGACGGGAATGCTGGTGCTATCTGGTGGGCCGTAAACGGCGCAGAGAGCCTTCTCCATTGTCCACAGGCTGAGTTTGCACACAGCTCCGTTGCTTGGGCTCGACGGCGTACACAGCGCCTGCTAGAGCCAGGCTGCAGGCAGAGAAGAGTGGGACTGGCTCTTGCCCCTCAGCCGCGTGTCCGAACGACAAGCACTGGGTTCGGCCTCGTTTTGGCTAAGACAACGGGGAGGGAACTGTCGTTCCCTCCTGGCTCAGGGGCATGTCCGGGGCTCGGCTGCTGGGTGGTGCGGGCGCCAGGTGGGGAGAACGCGGCCAGGCCGGCCAGCTGGAGAGGGGTGAGGGGGAAGCGGCTTTGGCGCCAATGCTAGCCGGGTGCCGAGAGACCTGATACAGGGCCGGTGACACAGAACGGTGAGAGACAGACAAAGAGACGGAGAGAGATTCTAATTATAACTCTCTGGTCACAGTGTTGTGGTGGGCTACACTAGGCCCCAGTAAAAAGATGACTTTTGGTTTAATTTGGAGGACTAGCAATAATCCAGACTAAGTCCCCTAAAGCTGCAGCCTCCTCTCTGTCGGATTACAGTGCTGTCTTTAAAAGGATAAGAGCTGCTTATCATTGCCTTCAAGACTCCTTAGCAGCTTCACATATATATATATATATATATATATATATATATATATATATATATATATATATATATATATATATATATATGAAGAACTGGTTACAATCAAATAACTATGTGACTGAGATTACGCACACATCTAACGATTGAACGGCTGAGACAAAAATATCTCCGTAAAATATAAAAGGACACGATAACCAAATCAATGTATATCATAAACACAAACATTTGGTCGCGCTTAATTAAACTCTTACTGTAGAAAGGATTTGTCCAGCTGCTCCATGTAGGAAGAGGAACTCTTAACAACTCTCCTGCATGTTGTTTTTTTTAGGAATTACACTCAGATATGAAAATCTTAATACTAATATGGAAATGCAAAAAGGGCATGTTTTGAAATGAACATGTTGCATAAGTTCCTTTTTATTTTACATCCCAGACCATCATATAAATTCAGCCTGCATTGCTTTGTTAACTAGTAGACTAACATTAATGGCTATCAAGTACGTTTGGAGAGACTGTGAGGTGATCGAAGATTTATTTACTATTTTATGCTGCAGCTTTAAATAAACATGAGGTAGATGACACTTAGATCTGAGTAAAACCTGGCAGTGAAACTTTTTTTTGGGGTTGGATGGGCTGAGATACAGAGAAATAACACTCCCTTCAATTGCCCCATTTGTCTAAGACACCGTTAATGAAGTGTTAGTTGGCTCTTTTGTTCTTGGCTAGGTAACTTTCAGAGCTGGTGGGGAATAGACACCAATCTAGCACTTGTCACAGTAAAAGTTGTTCAAAATTGCATGTGAGAGGCTGTTATGTATCCCAAAAGGGTGGAGAGAATGTGAGAGGGGACTTTAAGAGAGAGAGAGAGAGAAAGAGAGAGAGAGAACAAACCAGAAATAGTGGTGCCTCTAAGCTCATGCTTGTTTACAAGGTGAGATCTTTTATTAACTCCTCTCATTAACCCTTACACCCACCCCAGAGACCAAGTTTTCCACAGAGAAAAAGCATCCCTTTCTGCCAGTTTTCACCTTCTCACTTGGAAAAAACAAATGACATAATTGATATAAATATGAAATAAACAAATGTGAAAAAAAAGAAAATCTCACGCTGTTGGGTAACTAAATGATTCTGTCTCAGTGTGGGCTGTGAGAACAATGCTTTTGAAAAATATGAAATCATCTGAAATATTAGTGTTAATTATAAAATCAGTGTTGTACCTCAGCCATTGCATTATGAATCATATATCATTGCTTTTGCAGGGCCTGCATTATTGTTCAGGGAGCTCCTTTTGGAGCACAGAGGATGACTTCCTGTCTGCTGTAGACTGTATCCTCTGTGTATTGTTTGGGTTGACCTTTAATACAGTCCCTCTAATTATTGTCATCAGAGAGAGTCTGCTAACCAGGATAGTAATTATATCGCATTTACCTGAAGGGATGAATTCACCAGTCTTGGCAGTCCAGTCAAAACCACCAACGTTATAGGAGCTCTGAATTTAGACAGCTGGATTTTGCAAATGATAAGCCGAAAAATAAAGCTACCAATTCTGCAGTTATACAATAAAAAAGGTACCAGAGCAATCAAACTCTCAGCATGTATGATGATATATAAAGTGAAAATAACTGTATCTGTATAGGATAACATGGAGAAAACTCAAATAAAGAAAATGAAAGCCACGTTTCATGCCAGTAATTACCTAAGTGTAGACTGTATTAATTTTCATCAAACTCCTTCCCATGGAGGTGTAACAGCCTCATCTCAGAGAATGAGTTTCAAAGATCCTTTAAATTGCTTGTTAAGCTAGTGTTGGGGACCCCGGGTGTCAGATCTCTGCTGGTTCTGAGAAACATGTGCCAGAGGAACTGATCGGTCTCCTAGCTCAAACGCAGCTGAGCTGGGCTGCTAGCAGCACGCGCTTGCCTTGCGTGGTCCTTCTGTAATTAATTAAAAAGAGGGGCCAGTTATTCCACTTGCTTCAATGCTTTATTTTTTGCAGAAATTTCCTTCGATGCCCCGATGGCACGTGTCCCGCGCCCAAGAGGCGCTTTCCCGCGGCGTCTCACGCATGTATTTGTGCCGTCTGGGCTACTGTGTGGCACAGCCGTGCTCCTTAGTGAGCGGCACATTATCTTCCCCACTGTGCCTGTCACCTGAACAAAACGCTGGAGATGTCGTCCGCCAGAGCTGTGGCCACTCACGTCGGACCACCGTGGCCACTCGCGTCCGATCACGCCATATTCCCTGAGAGAAATCTCGGGCAATCACGCCACAGG